>NC_088861.1:0-300000 GCF_963853765.1 Magallana gigas | reverse complement strand
CACAATTCTTTGTCGTGTTATCAAAGCTCTTTTAACGTTTTGAATGTTGAAGTAAAAATTTCAGTTTTAGACCCAAAATGAATGTGATAAACGCTAAGAACTATATTTATTTATATTGATAACGAATAAGAACAGATGGAAATCAGCTTGAAAAGACCTTTTCCCGGTATGTTGAACCAATTTAAATAGAACAGGGCACGAGCCTTGTTTACATGACACAGAATTGTGAGCTCTGTATATTGCTTTTAACTCTACGATTGACACTTAAAGTTTGGTTGATCATTAGAAATGTATTTCGAAAGCATTATAAACACTAAAAAAAGAAAACTAGAATTTGACCAAAAATCGTGACCATACCCCTTTGAACTATATATACACCTTGCAATATAAAGTAGGTGTACTAGGTAAGTAGTAGGCCGGGTCAGGACAGTGCCACTTACATGTACATGTACAAGTACCGTGTAGTCGCATTGTACTACAACTCGTACAGATCTAATGCTATATAAGAAGTCGCCAATAAGATTACGATATGAACGTAGTCATCTGTGTATTATGCCATCGCCTATTTTAGTTCGTTCTAAAATGAATTACTTCAGTGTATATTGAATTAAGATTGATTTTTGCTGACATTATGTCATTTCTTTCTGTGAAAATCGTCTCAATTTTAAACCCTATTATCTGCAAGTTCTGTAATTACATATCATCTTCACTTTAATAGGCGTCATAAGAATATATATAGTATATAAAAGTATATCTAGCTTTCTTCACTTAAATTTTATTCAATAATATGTCGATTTTTTTTTTTATGAAACCTTTATCACATGACTTGATTTACTGTTACCTTATTCTCATTAGTTTTGTGGAAGCATGATAGAGTTGAGTTTCACCAAGGTTTTATTCGAAATGGTCTTTGAACAGAATCAGATAACGATTAATGGCTTAACCAACCTTCTCTGGTCAAATGATCAAAATATATGTTCAAAAATTAAAAAAATATATAAAATAGTATAGTGTTTATGACGTAAGAAAAATGGAAGAGTGATATGATAGTGACTATAATAGGCACATTGATAATAACATGTATGATACAAATTGGATAAAAATTTGCTGGTTTCTGAGATCTATAAGGTTACACATGCCTACTAGCATACTCTTTTGAAATACATCTAACGTATGAAAAACACAACAAAATACTTTTATAATCAAGATTTAGAATTTGCAACAATTTATGCAATCGAATCTAAAGTTTGTTAAGGCGAATAACAAACTTGGGCCAATTAAAGGAACATTCAAATTCGTTACAATAAAATCAAAAATTGGTTAAGATATTCATGTGTGAATCAATGGCCTCACGGTACTTGTAATTAATTCCACACAGACCACAATGCAGTGTCCTTTACCCGCGGATTCATTGTGTCAAAGATAAACCTAATTTGCATTAGCAGAGTTTACCATACATCTTCTGTTGTCAGCAAAATATCCCCAAAACAAAATTTATTGACAGATAAGACTCGTATTTCTCCACTGAATATACGACAAGCTCAATTCTGCATTATTATGTAATACAGCGAGGGGCTTAAAGTATAGAAGCATGCTTCACTATTTTTACATGATCTATCGGATGATATTCCGAGAATCCCTTGAGCATAGGTAAATTATCATATCACGATCTCGACGAGAAAAAAACGATTTCATTGATAAATCTTTATATGTCAGCAAAACCTCACGAGCTTACTTATGGTACACCGTTCTACTTTGTATTCCAAGAACATACTTCAGTAACTTTCAATGAGTCTAATTTGATAATATTTTTGAATAGAAGTAATCTTCTCAAGCTCAAGTAAAAAGACAAAAAAAAAAAAATCTGGAATGTCCACACAAAAAAGACATATGAAAGATTGTATCCTTCTCCTAAATTGTTCCAATTTCCGTTGAACTTCTTTGAGTCCATTAATGCCATATTTACAGGAATATCATTACATTAAGGAGACTGAATGATCCTAAAAATAACCAATTCTCTGAGTCTACATTGTGTAAAACGCATCAATCTCACAAAGAAGGAAACTAGAGATATATCTATAATGATTATTTGTAATCTAGTATTGATCAAAATGAAACTTGAAAACTGATTAGAGGATTTTATCACGTTTATATCTGTTTGGTGATAGGAGCACGAATTGCAGACGGGATGTATTGAATTTTTAATTCTCTAATAATTACAGTGTATTGATTTCCACGATTATGATCATCTTTGTCGGATTCTTTTTTCTATTATCATGCCAGCATTGACTCCCCTTGGCTGGAACACCAGTCCTTCGCAGGTTAACTCCAAGCGTAAGCAGGTAGCCAATTTCTGTTAGGTGGACCGAGACAATGTAGATAGAGTGTTCAACACACAACATCAATAAGTGACCACAGTGGGGTTTAAACCAGCAACTAGCAACATATGGGCTACTGATTGTATATCCACTGAATCATGTGCTTGGATACGTTTGGCAAACTATTATTTAAATTTCCTGTGATCCCTTGAACGACTATACTACAATGTCGTGCATAGATGCAGTATTTTGTCAATTTTTTCTATATTTTAAGAAGTTTAGCTATCAGTTCGTTGTGTATCACACGGTACGTTATGTAATGGTCAATAATATACAGATATAAGAAGATGTATCTATATCATGTGATTTGTGCGCATTATATACGATGTGTTATCTAATGTGAATTAAGATTGGTCACTATTTTATGACGTCTTATAAACTTGATAATTTTAATTTCCTCCATCGTTTTGATATCAAAAAATGTTCTTCCATTACGAGTTATTAAGATATATATCATCATCTAAGCAAATTCGAAATAAATGATTTTTAAATACTTACTTACTAGTACTTTTCTTAGTCCTCTCCCTGTCGTGACACATAAGGCCTTCGCCAAGGACTTCTATTTCTCCATTTCTGCCTGTCTGCTGACATCTGCTGTACCATGCCCCAAGTCGCTCCCTGATCCTTGATCTCCTTCTCCACTGACCTCCGCCATGTCTCCTTTGGCCGCCCTCTTTTTCTTTTTCCAGAGGCGTTTCGATTTGCTTTGATCTTAATTTGCATGCACCTTTCTCTAGAAAAAAAAGAACAAAATATTCTACTATATTTAATACAGGTAAGTATCTTGTTAAACCGTGGAACTTTTTTTAACCATTTTATTAACAAAATTGTCATTCATTGCACTTGTAATTTGGATATTGATGTTGTACTCTTTGTCTTTATTTTGCCAAATTTTGCTTATAAAACTCATGGAAAACATTCATTTTTATTTGTCAAAAATTACTTATTTTGAACACAAGTAGGTCACCATACTTTTCCGGAAATATTGCTATCCGGTTTTGTTTTTATATACACCGGAAGTTTATTATTTTGGATGGTAGCACATGGGATCATGTCCATGTGTTAATTAAAGTTGTCAAATGGGGTTAACGAAGCAATATCTACGGTACGTACCCGGACCAGTTCTTGGTCTCGTCGGGGGGCAGAAGTCAAACGTAGTGTTCCTGGACATCAAAGGCGTGAAAGGGAAATACTGTGCCGTAGGAGCTTGTGAGAACGTGCTGGTATGGGATCTGAGAACGGGAGAAAAGGTACAAGATCAATGTGTACACTTAACCATGAAGACACATTATACTATTCATTCTTCATGTGTGATAAAGTGGAATTGTCCTAGTGTTTTAAGCAGAGTACAATAGCAAAACTTGAAGGCAGAATTGCATAGAATCAGAGAACTTCACCATCTCTTGTATTCTCCTTAAAGGTAGGCAGGTAAACCTTCATCATCCCACTGTTGTCTTCCATTTCCATTATGGAGGCCATCTGGGTGATGGTTATGCCTGTCCACTATTTTAAAGGTTATACTAGTCTACATGTACCTTGTGTAAGAAGGTAGTTTTCCTGTTCATTCTAGATCTGATCCTGTGGTTAATGCATTATTCCTCGTATTAGATAGGTTGCTAGAATTGGTTATACTGATCCTGGTCCAAACCCCAGCAGTTTCTGTCTGAGTTTTATAAAACACATCCTCACAATGTCAGGGGTCTTAAATCCACTTGTGGCAGTGGGCCACAGCCACAATTAAGTTGGCTCGGGACCCCTGACATTGTGAGGATACGGAAAACAAGGCTCATTTATTTTCTAGGTTAACATTTCTTTCAGCATTAATTAAAAATAAGCATATAAATTACAAAATGGTGTGTACATGCAGGGCTCTTGATTGTCTGTAATTGGATCTGTTCAAGTGTCCCATTTCCAAAAGTACCATACTTTTTTCCCAAATGAATATGTTAATTTTGAAATTTTCCCTAATTAATAGCCATATCTAGCAGTGAATGATTGAAATAAAAATGTTTTTTCGTATTCATTATTTTGACATGTAAAAAAAAAATTTGAAATTACTTTTGATTCCAACATATTGTATAAATAACATGTATTTAAAAGAATAAGAAGCAGTAAGTTCTAAAACATACTAAAAATCATCTCCTTGTGCAACCTTTGATCACCAAATCTTGGAAGATGTTAAAAGTTTTTGTAATTTCAATTGTTGTTGCAGTGTAGAATTAAAACAGACATACGATATACATGTAGTAATTTCAAGCATAAATATTCAAGTTAACAATGAGGAAAGATTTTTTCTTACCTTTTTGGTAGATCATTTGATTGCTAAAATTCATCTTGCACTTCAGCATCTAGAGCTACCGGGAGAGAAGGGGGAGGTCACTCAGATAGCAAAATCTCCCGACAAGAGACATGTCGCAGTTGGATACAGTGATGGACTAGTGAAGGTGTTTGACCTTCATGGAGGGGAGGTCAAGGTCAACTTCAGTGGCCACAAGTCTGCTGTCACAGCTCTAAGTTATGATCATCAAGGACTCAGGCTTGTCTCTGGGGCAAAGGTAAAAATAAGAGAGCTCGGTGTAATTAATTTTTTCTTCACTGGTCAATTCAATTATCAACTATGTAGAATATTTTCAATCACATTGGTCCAAATTTTATGATAATGAAAAGAACTGTCTTAAAAGATAACTGTCCCAGAGAGCAATTACTCTTCACAAAACACTAGCCCATATCTAAAAGATACTGGTCCTTGGTCTTATTTTAAGTATTTCTTGCGAGCCCTTGATTATGAATAAAATTTGGTAAAATAAACTCCATTTTTATTTCTTTTAAATTATTACATGCAGAAAATGCACAAATTGTATTAAAAAAAAAGTTTCACATTTCTCAGTACCAACTTAATTTATCCAATGATAATTACAAACACAAAAAGAAAATTTGTTTCCTGAATAAGATTTTCTGTTCATTTGACTACAATTTTATTTCCTTTATCAGGATACAGATGTAATTGTATGGGACATTGTGAATGAATCTGGTCTGTTCAGACTGAAAGGACACAAAGGGCAAATAACTCAGGTTGTCTTCCTGAAAGACAAGAATGTCATTGTTTCAAGGTAATGTATTGTATTTTTTAAATGATTATAACATGTTTCATTTTCAGCCACTTAATCATGAGAAGTGTGTATTGTTAGTAAAACAGAGATATATTCAACAGTTCATTCTTATGTTATTATTTTTTCAGCTCCAAAGACACTTTTATCAAGTTCTGGGATCTTGATACACAACATTGCTTCAAAACCCTAGTGGGTCACAGAAGTGAGGTATGTGTGAAAATGTTAAGTTGATATTCGTTTCCTTTAAACTAGGTTTCAAGAGTATTGTTTCCTATCAACTAGTTTTCAGGGTATCCAAATTAATCTGTTTTATGACATTGTTAACAACATCTAGAATATTTTTACAAGTAATTTATTTCATTATACATGTAATAAAAAATTTTTCTAATAAAGCTAGTGTACAACAGCAACTTCTTTTTCTCAAGCATCTATTATTTGTGATTCTCGACAGATCTATGACTTTGTGATTGTAAGGAATGGTCAACGCCTGATCACTGGTTCTGCAGACAGTGAACTACGAGTGTGGGATATTGAATACATTGACAGTTTGGTAAGTCTGTGCTGTAGATTCAAAGGTGTCATTATTATGTGATTTGAAATTTTCAATTTCATCATTTTATCATATAATTTACTATTTTGGCATCATATGCTATTTGTTGTGTGTATTCAATTCAAATTTCAAAGTTTTTAAAAAAATGCCTGTCCCAGAACAGTAAAACTACATAGGGTGTATAACCATTATTTAGAAACTGGAAGAAGATGCAGAGCCTGCTTTAAAAAGAATGAAGATGGAAAGTGAAGAGGAAGGTGAAGATGAGGAAGAGGAGGATGAAGATCTGGTAAATGACTACTATTTTGTGTAGAAGGGCAGCATATAGATCTATGTCCTGAGTTATGCCTTTAGAAAGATGTTGAGAATTTTGAGGGATATATTGCAAAGAAATAAACGAATTTTTTAAAAGAAATATGGCAATAAAGCGTTGTATTAGACACAGTCTCAGTAAGAGACTTATCTTGATATTAGTAGATAAGACAGCATTTTATTGAAGCTTGCATGAGCCAGAAAATGCAAATAATGAGAAATGTTGCAATGGTCCAAAGCATTATTTATTATCAAAATGTAGATGAACCATATAAATAAGTACATCAGTTACCACCATAAAATTATATATTGATATACCTTTCTCAACACATTGATTGCTGAAGATGCATGGAAAGTACATAAATTTAAAGTTTTACTAGAATTTTACAGCATACTACACAGAAGAATGCTTTTTATTGAATAGAAATTAATTAAAGATATGATAGATCTAGATACCTGAATATTTTGATCACAACATATATTGCATATTGCAGCATATATTGAAGTGCACAAAGGTTGGCTCTGTGATGCGACAAGGACGAGATCGCCTGGTCTCCATGACAACAGACGCTGGTGGTTCAGTGCTGGCTTGTCACGTAAGTCAAGGCCATTTCAATCCTAAACGTTTATAGTTGCTTTATGATAATTTTATTTGTAATGACCCTCTCGAGAAAGTTGTGGTAGGGTAATGTACTCTTTTACATATTGAAATTTCTAGGGAAGCAACAAATATTTGGAAGTATTTAAATTGCCTTCGATAGAGAATCTTCAAAAGCATTTGGCCAAAAGACAGAAGAAATTAAGGAAGAAAGCAAGGTAAAAATAGATAAAATCAAATTGTTGTATAGAATTCAAATATGCATAATTATAAACAAAATTAGAAACATATCTTTGAATTATTTCATGATATTTGAAGACATGTCAAACAAGATTTGTATTTAGTACACTGTATTTGATACATTATAATTTTCAGGGACTCTGGGACAGAAGAAGTTGGAGAGGCATTAATTACAGTGAAAGATGAAATTGTACAAAATGGTCTTCACAAGATGGCAGCCAATATTGTATCAGTGGACACTGTGATGGAGAATCCTGCCCTCTGTAAGGTATGGTCACAACAGTTCATGTCATGGTGCTTTTAATATCAGTCTTGTTAATTTGGAGAAGTTGTGCAGTTATTATGCATTTTGCAGGTTTTGCAGTAAAAATGAAACAATATGTATTATTTCCATTCAGTATAAGTGAATGTATGGCAACTGTGTTTTGTGATGATTTATCAATGTTTGATGCTTATGGTGGGTATTTTATTTCAATTTGTGCATTTAAACTATCAGTCTTAAAAACTGTAAACAAGGTGTGTTTAGCAATTAATTGTTTGACACCAACAGGTGCTTCTTCTGTTGAACAACAACATGTTACAACACTGCTGTATAGACTTGGAGCAGAAGCAGGCTGAGCCACAGAGCATGACCAAGCTGGTCCTCCCGGGACACAGGACGGACGTCCGGACGCTGTGCTTCAGTTCCGACAACACCGCTCTCCTGTCAGCCAGTGCTGAGAGTGTCAAAATCTGGAACAGGTGAATTGTTGAGCCAAATTTTTGAAAGAACAAATTGCATATACATATATCAATCATATATTGGAAGTTTTTGGTTAAAATTTAAAAAAAAGATAATATAGTTTACATTTATGTTTGAATTTTGGTCTTTAAAAATTACTGTGAGGCATTATGCAATGGAGACTTTCTCTACAAAATAAAGTGATTCATTTAATGAATTTTTTCTATCTGTTGTCTGATTACAGAGCCTCCTCACAGTGTATCAGAACCATGACCTGTGACTACGCCCTCTGTTCACTGTTTGCTCCGGGGGACAGGCATGTGATCATTGGAACAAAGGTACGCAATTGCTCGAAATTATGCTGTTTTTTTAAGTGTTTAATTATTGACAAATTGTATGGAAATTTTCATCAAAAATCAGGTACAGAATGTATCAATTTTCATTTGCCAAAGACTGCTTGAGTGCTCCTGGACAATTAAATTTCCATGAACAAGTAGTCATTTTATTCATTTCATACAGAAAAAATAGTGGTCTGCAACTATAGATATTTGCAAACAAATTGTTGATCAAAGGTATTTATATTTATTGCAAAACTTGGTTCACAGAATGTGATGGGGGGAAATATCCATTGCCTTGAACATAAATACAGTATTTTAGCTTTTACTTCTTTTAATGTTTGTAAATGTTGATTTGCTTGATCTTCAGAGTGGTAAGCTGCAGATTTTTGACGTGGGGAGTGGGGGTCTCCTGGAGGAGGTGGAGGCCCACACAGGGGCCGTCTGGTCAGTGTCCATGTCCCCGGACAGGGTGAGTGATGCCACTGGGGTAGTCAGGCCAGATATATGCATGTACTAGGATCATAACTGGCACAGAGTTCTGTCTATGTACAGTACCAATCAGACCGAACCTTACAGAAAGTAAACCCCAACTAAACCCTGGGTTTACTTTCTGGGTTTACTAGAGTAGACCCAGAGTAAACCCCAAGTAAACCCAGAGTGGACACAGAAAGTAAACCCCGATCAGAAACACACCCTGAAAGCAGATGTTAACTGTGTATTCAGAATATGCAAAGGGCAGGAATTACAGGCAGTATGATGGTAAGATAAAATACAGGTCTGCTTCACACTTCAGTGCATACAGTTGACCCCAAAAGTATAACTTTAGTAAACCTAAAGTAAACCATGAGGAAACTCAAGTAAACCTCGAGTGGACCCTAATTTTCAAAAATTAAACCAGGAGTAAACCCAAAGTAAACCCGGGTTTTAGTTGGGGTTTACTCTGGTGTTAAGATGGGTCTGAACTTTGGTTGTCGGACTTGATAAACATGAACTCTTAACTTGCACAGAGTTAGTCAGACTAACATCTGTCTCTGTGGTTAAAATATATGCCAGAAATATGTACATTTTATTGTTTTTATTGCATCAAAAATATGGTGTTATATAGTACATGTACATATAACTGAGTAAATTAAATTTACATGCAATTCAAACAGAAAATGCTTTTATGGACTAAAGGCTTACATATGTAAATTTTGGGTTTAAACCAACTTATATAAATTAATTCCATCTGCTTTTTCTCTGACACAGAGGGGCATAGTGACAGGAGGTGCAGACAAGCAGGTCCACTTCTGGAAGTTTGAGCTGATCATGGACGAGAAGTTCTCCCTCACAAGGTAAAGTCAAAAATACACGTACAGATGTAAATGTAACATGTTTAATCACTGTGAATCACAAAAGGTCTGAACAGATGAGATTTCTTGATAGATTTGTATTTGATATTGATTTTTTAGTAAAAGACTTACCCTGGAGTTGGAGAAAACACTAAAGATGGATGAAGATGTTCTGTGTGTGAAGTACAGGTAACACATTATTGATTAAACAACATTTGTTTTTAATAAACTTTAAATAAGAATGAACAGATTTCTTTATAGAATGTACAGTCATGTATTTTGACTAAACATGTTTGTGCACACAGGTGTATAATCATGTACTCCTGTAAAATTAATCACGACATTTTTTACATTTAATTTCAGTCCTGATCAGCGTTTGATTGCTGTGTCTTTACTAGACAATACTGTCAAGGTCTTCTTCGCCGACACTCTCAAGGTTTGTCCATCCTCCACAGAAACTCTCTAAAATATTATAAAATTAATGTTAACTCTCTAAAATTGTTGTTTAATGATGAAGTTTATTTGTTGGTTGTTAATGATAACACTACCACTTATTTAGTAAATAATGTATAAATTTAATATATCTTCTCGAATAGGATTTTCTTTTGAAAACTTCTTTTTGTTTGTCCCTGTAAAGGGTACACAACTTTATGGTTTTCTTTGGTTTAATTTCTGTTAAAATTAAAGTTTGTGTAGCTTTGCCTGAATTTTTTTCTGTTTTGTTATTACAGACCTGTACATGTACAGTCATTTCATGCATATCTTTTACAATTTAATGCTATGCTATGGTATGCGATTTTAATGATATGCTATGAGATTTGTATGCTATGCTATGAGATTTGTATGCTATGCTATGAGAAATTGAAATTAAGGGCTTAATGATATTGTATGCTATGCTATGCTATGAGATTTGAACAAAAACGCCTCCATACACGGAAGAGTTATTCACATTTTGAAGTAAAATAATTAGAAGCCAAAGTTTACCACAAATCTGTCATGTAAACATTTATTTTATCAAATAAAAACATTTAAAACCGAGTTAAAATACTGTTGTATGCTATGCTATGGTATGATATGACGAATGCGATTCTATGAGATTGTATGCTATGGTATGAGATTTCAATGCTATGCTATGTGATTTCAATGCTATGCTATGAGATTTCAATGCTATGCTATGCTATGGTGTATGTTGTAAAAGATATGCTTGAACTGACTGTACATGCTTTTTGTACATGTATTTTTTTTCCTGAGGTAAATATATTTTAATAATCATTTACACTGTATGTACCTTGTATTGTTTGAATTTATTCAATTTAATTGTTACCTGTGCATTTACCTGGAATACCTTTACCGTATATAGTTTTTCCTGTCGCTGTATGGACACAAGCTCCCTGTCACCTGCATGGACATCTCCCACGACAGCACACTGTTGGTGTCAGGGTCAGCGGACAGGAACATCAAGATCTGGGGGCTCGACTTTGGAGACTGCCACAAGTCTATCTTTGCTCATGATGACAGGTAAATTAAAGCAGATTTCCTGGTATTCATGAAATAACCGAATAACTATTATGCCTAAATCAATACTATAGACCAGGTATAAGACACATCTTTTTTTGCATGCGAATAGCAGGTTGGAAACTGATCTGCTAATTTAAATTTTCATAAGCAGTTTTCATTTCTTTTATTCATACAGTGTACCTGTGTGTCCCCATAAGTAATCATCAGCATAGAGAGGTAGTTCATATAACCCACAGATGTCTATTACTTGCTTTACAGTATTTGCTCATCATAATTAAAACTGTAAATCTTTACATCTGTGAAAATTTACCAGATTTTTTCCATATCTTCCAGTGTTGATCATAGAATGAATTTTGTATTTCTTATAATTCAAATTGTTGACAGAAATTGAAATCAGGCTGCACAGTCACATATGTACTGAAATTGAATGATTTTATATTTCCTTTTCAGTGTCATGTGTACCCAGTTCATCGCAAAAACTCACTTGATTTTCACTGGAGGGAAAGATGGCAAAATCAAACAGTGGGATGCTGACAAATTTGAACTCATTGTCACTCTTCAGGTAAAACTAACAATAATTCGATGGCTTATGATGGGATAAGATTATAAATGATAACTCATATAAATATTGTGGAAAACTGTAATCTGTTTTGGAGGATACTTAGATCACAAAGGAATATCTGTGTTGTATTTTCAAGTAAAGGTAATGTCCTTTTATTGAGGTTTGTCGCACATTGCACACAGAATGAAGTAAATAAAAATGTTAGTCCATGAGCTCACTTTTAGAGAATCTGTTTGTAGGGTCACCATGCTGAGATATGGTGTATGTCTGTCAGCTCCACAGGGAACTTTCTGGCCACGGGGTCACATGACAAGTCCATCAGACTGTGGGAAAAGACCAAGGAGATCGTAGTGCTGGAGGAGGAGAGGGAAATGGTAAGGGATTTCATTGGTTAATTTTGTTGATTTCAAAAATTAATATGGAATTTGTGTATGTATATACTTGCAAAGCTTTAGTTTTTTTTTCTGCAGGTAAATGACTTGATGTAATAAAAACTACTTTTTATTGTGATTGCATAATTTTAAATGTCTAATATGTTAAAAATTTTCTAATATCATTCTTTAATCACTAAATATATATATATATGAAGTAAAATTTACATGAGGGTTTTACATAATATATTTTTTCAGATGATGTGATTTGTGATAAAAATACATAATCATGTCTTTATGAAATCTTTTTGCTTGTGTTCTTAAAACAAATGAAGTAATAACTGTTTAAATTGATGTGAAATCACATTCCCCATATAAATACCTTGGCAAAATGTACTAATCCATCTCTGATGATCATGTTTTTAAGGAAAGAGAGAAAGAAGATGAGGAAGCCATTGAAGGGGAAACAGTTGTTCCCGGGGAAACCAACACAGAAGTTGCATTAGCTGGCAAGAAGTCCATAGAGACCGTCAAAGGGGTAGACAACTATGTTATCATTAAACGCTATCATTTAAACAATATGATAATTTAATTTCCATTCATTTATTAAAGTTAAACATTGTATTTGTAATTTGTTTTGGGATAAACATAATTAACACATGTATTTTACTTTATGCAATGCCAATAGTTGATTCAGTCTATGTATGATATTTTGGGAACATGACAATGAAAATGTCAGTGTTAAAAAAGCTTCATGAATCAAAAGAATTAAAGAATCGTTTGCATATGTTTTTGTGTGTTTCAGGCTGAAAGGCTCATGGAGGCACTGGATCTTTACAAAGAGGAGTCGGCAAAATTAAAAGACCACAAAGAACAGTGTCAGAGAAAGGGACAGCAGGTATCTTCATAATTAATCTACTGAAATGTGTATTTCAGTCTACTGAAATGTGTATTTAAGTAAGTAATGTAGACGGAAAATGCCCCACATCTATATAATGTATACAGGAAAATATTGGCCCCCTTTGGCTGGACAAATTCTTTATTGCAAATTATATCTTTGTTAGCACAACTGTATCTTGGCGAATTCAAGATGGGGCAAAACCGTTTGCAATTTTAAATGGGTGAAAATAACACAGGGTGAAAATAACCCTGTATAAAGTATAAATATATCAACTGTAACTTTAAATAACAGATGATACAGCCTGTACTATACAAAGTTATCCACTTACCAAATTCTAATCCCTTTCTATACATGATGTGACACAATTTACATTGTATTTATTTACCACTGCATAATTGGAATTTTTTGTACATATTTAAATAATGTATAAAAGTCACATGCATCGAGAACATGTATCTTATATTTTTTTTAAGTTGCCTCCCCCTTCACTGAACCCCCTGCTGATGGCCTACAAGTGTGATACACCTGACAGATACATGTTGGAGATGCTGCGCAAAATTAAATCAAGGTAATAATCTTCATCATGTTGAAAATTTACATAATGTGGATTTAAAAATTCAACAGATGTTGTAAAATAACTCTTTAGGAAAATCAGTTTGTCAGGTGCTAGAGCTACAATCCTCTACAAATGGGCTACCTGAATTTTCATGTAGAGCTACAGATCTACATCTTGTCATAGAAATATTCTCATTTATAATGTTTTATTTATAATACTTTTTATATACTGTTCTGTACAAGTATCATAACAAGTATTCAATATATTTCAGTGAGTTGGAGGAGTCCCTTCTAGTTCTGCCCTTCTCCTACGTCATTGATCTACTAAAAGTCCTGGAGGTGTTTATCGACTCCGCCTGGGAAGTGGAACTCTCCTGTCGGTGTCTGTTCTTCCTCCTCCGTGTCCATCACGGCCAGATCACGTCAAATCTCGTTCTTCTGCCCGTGATTGACCGGCTCAGACAGAAGACTCGAGATCGAGTGAGTGAGCTCAGGGATAGGATCGGGTTCAACAGAGCAGGCAGTGAGTTTATACAGAGACAAATTGAGATGTCACAGGAGACAATCTTCTTTAGTGATGCAACGGGCAGGTACAAGGAGAGAAAGAAGAAGAAAAGAGCAATCTTAGCTGTGAAGGTCTAAACAACTGTCAGATCATGAAATAAACAAATTGAAATAAACATGCACATCATTCGTTTCTGATTTTTTCTTTAATGTTTTGCAGTTTGTAATTTGATAGGCAATATGATATGCAATAAAGCTTTGTAGCAATGTTTATTTGTACATCATACACAGCAAAGAATATGCAATTCAATCAAGCCATTTTTAATCACAGGACTACGTAGTATGAACAAAATTAAGTGTCTTTGATTACAAATTGCAGTATCTTACATAAACTGAATTTCAGTATTGAACAAGACAAATCACAACATTTAGATATAAGCCATGATGTGCTATAATTGATGCAACCTTATCCTATTTAAAGTTGTTGCTCCATATATGCACACTTTTTGATGATTGGGACAAATTATGTTAGGATAAGTATGTCTTCTTTCTGCGGTCAATTTCAATTTACCTTTAAGCTTCTTTTAACACCTTAGTATTTTCATTGTAATCACACAAAATAAGCAACCCAAATGCTTTGTGAAAAAGTAAAATTTGAAAAACTTTCCAAAATTCGTAGACTAGTTGAGAAATATAATGTTTGGATAGGTATGAAAAAGAGATCAAGTTATGGTAAGAAACTTTGATTTAAGTGACAGAATTTCGATTTGGGTGTTACGCAATAGATTGTTGATAGTTTTGAACACCCCTTCCCCCTCCCAATAAAAAGAAATTGTAACGTAAGCAAATAAAAGATTTCATTTTCAAAGAATCAACATACAAAAAGAAGAAAGACCCCTGTTATATCATGCTACAAAAAACATCTTTTTTGGCACGTCACCGTACAACAAGTAACCATGTCTTATTCTGAAACGGCTAGAAATGTTCCGGTAATGGCTATGTACATTCATTGCAGGCAGATGAAGCAACTCTTGGACCATGAATGGTCATGAATTTATTTCTTCTTTTGTGCCCCAAGTATCCATTTCCGTCCGACATTTTCTGTAATATATTCAGTGAGAGTGCCTTTAAGTTCTGTCAAATATCGAACTTTCTTCACAATGCCAGATGTTTCAACTACATAAAGATTGTCTTCACTATCTGTAGCTATTCGCAATGGATCGTTAAATACTAAATTCAAGAAGCAGAGGAACTGTCCGTTCATGTCAACGATGTGCACGTTCAATGAATCAGAGACGAGAATATGAGCCTGTCTGTCAGTAGTGATTCCCACAGGGCGGAATTGAGCCTTTTGTTGAGATAAGGTACTTCCGGTGTACCGAAACCTAAACTTCCCTGCTCTATCGGTCACTACTACTGCCCCAGCATTACAATCAGCTACACAAATATCGCCATTCTGGTTTTCTTTGACGTACTTTCTCAGCATCCCGGAGGTGTAAAGGGGCTTTCCCTCGTGATCATATTGAATGATTTGCCTTTCTTTGGAACCCTCAAAACGGACGACTCTACATCTGTATTTTCTGTCATCTGTCATGGCAACTAAAAGCTCACCGCGTGGTGTAGTACAGAAACTCAAGAGCCCCCAGTCATGAAGATTGATCAGTTCATCTGTTTTGTTTTGCCTTGCAATATAAACAACATTCCGGAGTTTTTTCCCGTAGATCAGATCACCTGTTCTCGTTAACGCAATGTCTTTAGGACATTCGTCTGTTTCAGACTCGAGCTCCTTCAGAGCAAAAGACGAACCAACAACACCAAAACTAAGACGAGAAACATTCAAGGGCACCCCATAAAACATCTTCAATTTACCCTTACTGCCAGCAATCCATATTTTGCCATCCTTCTGACATGCTACATTCTCTGGATATTCAATTTCTGTTTCAATAATTGATATAATTTGTGGTTCGTTTAGTAAATCCATTTCGATATCTTTGCCAGAAGATGTAGCAGGTTTGCTCTGTGATTCGGGATCGTATCCACCATCTTGGTTTGATATTGAGAATCCAGTGACGACTCCAAACATTTCTAGAATCACATCGCTGTTCATCGGCTGAGACAAGAAGCATGGAACTGATACCTCTAGCTTTGCAGGGAACTGTTTCAACGACAGATTTCTACTTATGTACGAAAGCGATTTCGAAACGTTGGATGAATTCTGTATGTCTTTGTTTAAATCAATTGTTCCTTGAACCTCAGCAAGAAGTTCTTTCAGTTTTTGTAGATGTTCATTCAGCGCTTTAAGCTGTTTTTTCTTCATGTCGCCAGTTTCGTTTTTCAACTTGTTGACAATGTTGTCAATTTCTTCATGCCACTTCTTGCGTTGTTTCTCTATCTTCTGTTCCAACGTTTCGTAGCCTTTTTCTAATTTCATCACATTCGATTCTGCTTGCTCAACAATACCTTTGTAGGCAGGATATACGGCTTGCTCCAGTTCTTGGGTCTCCTTTCTTATGATTTCTTTTTTGGTAACAAACTTTTCGGAAATCTTCAAGAATTTGTGTCTCTCGTGAGAATCGGAAGAAATGCAAGATGGACAAACAGCTTTGTCGCATTCTTCGCAGAAATTTTTACACCGTTCTGAGGAATGTTCTTCACATGTTGGAAGAACGAGTGCCGTATTTCTGTCTTGATATTTGACAAGTTCATGTTTTCCTGGATCATCATCTAAATGATTTCCGACGCAGGATTTGCACAGTTTTTGTGGACATACGATACAAAGCATGTCCACCATATTTTCCTCGCACAACTCGCATCGGTGGACATCTTGTGCACTTGTTTTAGGATTCATTCTAAAAGACAAAATATTTTTTTACAGTGCATGGAACAACAATTGCAAATGAATAAAAAACCTTTGAAGTTAAAGAAACCTTTGCGTGGAATATTGCATTTATTTTTCAGAAACATAATTCATTATTTAAAAATAAGTATAATTGTGTATTTAAAAGTAAGTGAAGGAATTCTTTGCTTGGAAAAAAAGATTGATAAAAGTAGATTTAATTTCATACTTATGTAACATTCATACACTAGTATCTTTTGGATTTTTTTGTATGATTGGTTTTTTTTTTCTTAAGAATTAAAAAAAAATTGAAACATGAAAATCTAATACACGTATTACCGTTGATTATAAATAATTTAACTTATTTCAATGAAACATAATTCACACCCCAAAATAGCTATAATTATCAATTTAAAACTCTAATAATTTCAATCTTCAAAGCATTGCATGCTTATATTAAGGGAGTAGTTGCTGAACTGAAGCCTTACAAGAAATTAGGGATGATGGATCGTGGAGCTACAGTCTATTTATTGCGCACAAAACGTTGTGCAAGGTTTTAGACTTATTAAACTAATTTAGGAATATATTCTGTAAAAAGATTAATACCAAAAGCATTCCTGGCACATTTTACTTGCCACTGAGTATACTTTAAACACCCTCACCAGCCCCATAAAGTGAAATATAGTGTGGTTTGTTACGTTAATACAGTTAAAAATGGCGACTTTTAATCCTGACGAGATTTTAAATATTTACATGTCGGTTAGAGTGTTCCTGAAAATATTTGAGACAAGTAAAGGACAGAATCAGTAGTAAAATATCTCATGAATTTTTTGGTATGAATATTTTTTACAAAATAAATTCCTAAATTTGTTTTAAGAAGTTCAAAACCATGCGCAACTTTTTGTGCACAATACGTAAACATATACAGTTATGCAGTTTTTTTTGGAACTGTAGCTTCACGGTCCGTCAATCCGAATTTTCCTTTGAGCTATATGCATGTAGATGTTCAGTTCTGCAGCTAAATAGGGATATGATCAATGTGTAAATAGAAGGGGGAAAAAAATCACTATTGAACACAGCTGACAGATCTTTAATAATGTAGGTTATGGTGCTTCTAGGCTACCGTACTTATCGATGACCTACTCTCAGTGGTCCGCGATTTTCTTCGAATCATTCACGTGAGTGTCCATTGGTGTAACTTTTTTTTTATGAACCCTCTTACTTAGGTCATTGTACTTTACCACAATCTTTAGACCGTGTGATTCGTTGTTTTCTGAGAAATCCGATTACATTGAACAGGTAAGTTGAGGAAAAACAATAAGCTTGGACTTGTGCAAGAGACATACATGTACAATATATTTAACGTGTATATTATATGTCTCTCAACCGTATAGATCATAATTGAGCATGTGCATAACACAAAAACATACCTTCATAATTTAGACCTTCATGTAGATAAATTTTAGCATGGCGTATTAATCTAGTACATCTATTCAGGAAGTAAATTGTTCTACTTTCGTTTTACGATCTCAGTGACTGTACATACAAACTTTTATAGCCGTGTATTTACGTGTGCAATCGATGAAAGACGAACCTACTAGGAAAAGATAATGTGAGGATTTGTAGAAATTCTATACTAGTACTAGTATTTAAGACACTTGGTTCATAATCTTTCTACATTGTATACAGTTTGATAAACTTATTGGAGTGGGTTTTAAAGGTCATTGTTAAATCAGTCCCTGTGTCATTTTGTACTATCTTTTGTATACTTTTGTAGAAGTATGGCGAGTGCATTTCCAGAAGAAGACTTGGACGAATCCTGTGACAACTGTGGAGAAGACCGGGTTTGTTATTGTTTGAAATGTATGCTTAGTTTATGTAAGAAGTGCAAGGACAGTCATGCTCACTCAGAAGAAGGCCATGACATTCTGGACCTGCCGCCATTGGAGCAAAACATGCCCATGTGTGCGCAGCACAATGATAGAGAGAGCACGTTGTACTGCTGGGGGTGTCAGGTCCCTACGTGTGAGGAGTGCGCGCGGGAAAATCACCTAAAGGAGGGTCATGATGTTGTCGAAATGACAACGGCTGCTCTCATCAAGCGGAACCAGCTTATAAGAGACTTTGCTGAAGAAAAGAACAAACTAACGCCTCAATTGCAGAGTCAGGTTAAGAATATTGAAGAAGGTGTGGAAGCTTACAAAGCGTATTTTCAAAATCTAAAAGATGCCATGACAGCTCAAGCAGAAAAACTAAAACAAATGGTGAATGAAGTTGTCGAAGAACGACAGAGGGAATTGAAGGAAATGGAAAAGAATAGTGCCATTATTTTACAAGAACAAAGACAGAAATTGGAAGATCACGTTGCTGAAATTCATGACACAATCAACGAATATCGCGAAACAGAACAATCCGGCGATCCCGAGAAAATCAAAGAGTTTGCTGATAAAAACATGGACAAGATTTCACGACTAAAGCAGTTTCCAGAGATGGTTAAAGTCACGCCTCCAACGTATGAATCCGCCAAAGTTGACGTTGACTTTATCAGAGAAATGTTTGGAACGTTGGTCTTCAAGGAACACACTTGGTCCACTGATGAACGTTTGAAAATACCAGACCATGACGAACTTATCCAGCTTCCCACAATTGAAAAAGAGGAAGTCCGCAAGAAATTTGGTACTTTGGTTGTGACAGAAGCGGAACCGACCGAAGAAGATCCTCAGGAAAACCAAAGGACAGAAGAAACGAACCCGCCAGTAGAACCTGAAGGAGATCGAGAGGTCTCAGAGTCTGTGATATCTGATGATGAAGACATTCCTAGAGAAACCGACGAAACACAATTTATTTAGACAATATGTGTAATTAATCCTCCGTGTACATATACTAGCTATAAACACTCGACCAATGTGAGAAAAGATGGTCAATGTAATTTTATTGCTTTCTGCAGTTTTGCTCTTCGGATTAAGCTTTTAACAAAATTCTTGAAATTACTTTTACTCTCAAATGTATTATTTTTAGGTTCAGAAATCCTTCTTTTATTGAAGTTTGCGCATATGAAACCCCAATATCTAACTAAGATTTTTCAGATTTGTATCTTCAATTTTAGAAACAATGAAAAAACAAACAATTTTTATCATTATAATAGATAATAAAGCCAACTTTGACAAAGCTGATTTTGGTTTGTATATGTATTTTATCCTCGTACTATATCTAGCCAACAGTATATGACACCAAGCTGAGTGTGCCTTAAAACATTATGAAAATGTCAACTATCTATTTATAATTTTTGGGCCATTTTCAAATGTTGAAACATGTTGGATGCATGTATTCTGCCATTCTTATTATAAATGCATTGACAAGACCATAAAAATTTTATACCTAAAATAAATAAAGTAATTTGGAAGTTACTTGAAAGTAGCTTCATAAATCTATCCACTAATCTTTCCACTAGCCGAAACATGATCTATATATATCTTTTCATCTCTTGGATTACTGTTAACCAATCGATCGGCCGTTTTATGCACATTCCCCGTAATTCTGTTATTCAACTTTTGCATCAATATATCGCTGGATTAGGGTATGACTACGATATTAATTTTCATATGTAAGTTTAATAATTTTATATTTGTTTTTTTAGATTGGTTTTGATAACTCCACTGTGCTAACATAAAGTTAAATCGAATGTACTGTTACTTAAAATTTTGTAACCAATAGCCTTATTCTAAAATAGCAAAATCAGATTCAATTGACGAATACTTCATTTTTACCAGAATATCAACAGTTTGTTCAACTTTCTAGGAGGTACATCTAACGAACGTTCTTTGTGTTTACCCAATATAATGTATTGGTTATATGATATAAACACATTTGTTTGTCTTGCTTTTGGGATGACTGATTTTAATCTAACTCTCAAATGTACGAGAAAGATGTAGTGGTCTAGACTTCTGGTTGCGACCCAAAATCTGGATCTTTTCCAGATATTATATGAACAATTCTAGTTTGATGAATTTCCCCATGAGCTTCCGGACTCTTTTTTAAATTGGCTATGGAGTGACGAACGATTCACATGTAGCATTGAACATTTTACAATATATGTAAACTATGTACAACTTGAGAACAATCCAACCACTAAAAATATAACATTCCAAGTATTATTTGAGACTGTCAATACAGACCAATATAACCCGCAACAAGTGTTTCCTTTGGGTTTTCCTCACGCATACGGGTTATTTAATTCCACAAGTACTAGTTTGATTTATTTTATTTGTACAAATTTTGAGAAGTCATATCATTTACGAAATGTTGAAAATTTCATAATATTTAATTTCAAGACTTTCTATTCATCAGGGTAGACACTTGGAATTTTTGTTAAGTGTATTTTAAGCATTATATTCTTCCTACTTTTGACAGTCTCTACGTTTTCAGGAATTTGCTAGCTTTTAATTATAAGGGACTTAAAGACCAACAAATGTTCATAATTTTCGTTCGTGACAATAGTTCTCGCACAATTCAGTGGAATGCGTACCCATGTTGCAAGAATGTTCCTTATTTGCTTTATGGTATTTTACCTATGCATGCTTAACAAAGGACTTCTAAATCAAATTTTGATAAGATGAATGGACATTAAAGATAGCCAAGTGATCTATACTGAACAAAAAAGGGATCAATGTAATGTTAGGTCCTATATTAAAGGCTACACTAATTTGATTTATCATACTTATGATAATGCCTGTATATCAAAATCTGAACATCCCAGCTAAATCCATCACCAACACTGCTCCGGCGTCAAAATCAGCTACAAAGATACGTCTCCATTCTGACTTTTGTTTGATGCATTTAAAGGGACTTGGACACGATTTGAGATCAAAAATTTTATTTTTATTTTTTATGTATAAAATGGTTTACTTGTGCATTTTAAATGATTGACCAAAATATTAAATGTGAAAGTCAAGTTACAAGCGAGATACAGAGGTAAGAATTGATAGTTATGTAAACAAAGCTCGAGTCTTATAGTTGTTTACAAAAAATGTAATGTAGAATTTTACCATTTCTTAGACAAAATGACATGTAAAAAAACAATTTAAACTAATTCAATATCTTCATAAATACTGTTATCAACAAAAGAAAGTTACATTTGATTAAAACTTACACCAATACAACACACATGTAAAAATGACAATATTCGAGCTTTGTTTACAAAACAAAGAATTATGAACTCTGTATCTTGCTTATAACTTGATATTTGAGTTTCAAATTTTGACATAGTATTATAAACTTCTATATTCATCAGTATAAACATTGAAAATGGAAAAACAAAATTTGAAAATTTTAAGTCAAATTGTGTCGGAGTCCCTTTAATTTGATCTATCATTCCTGAGGCATAAATTGTCGTCCCCTGATTATCGTACTGGATAACCTGTGCATTTTCTAAACTCTCATATCGAACTACTTTACACGTATATTTTTTTTTATCAGTCATACAAATTAGTTATTAATTAATAAGCTCATACATTGCTGTTAAACAAAAAGAAAACAAACCCTTACATTTTAGTCGTGCATGTAGTCTATAATCAGTATCTCTGCTCTATCTTGTTTTATATTGCATATTATGTTCGAAAGTCTTTCCATAGATCAGATCACCATTTTTATTACTGCGATATCTTTTGATCTACTTGTTTAGATGTTACAAACGCGCTGAAAAAGTAGGTGAGATCATTGACTTTAAATAACTTTAATGTACATTCTTGACCGGTAACCCAGAACTCTCCATCATTCTGACAAGCTAGATTCTAGAACTCTAACAGAGTAATCCCTGTTTCAATATCAGTTGTGCTCTTTGGTTTATAGAGGAGGTTTTTCTTTATCATTGTTGTCAATGGAGTCAGAAGATACAGCGTTGAACTGTGCCATGAGATGGTAGCTGCATTTTCCTCTTACGATAGAGAGATCTTTTAGAAATCCAAATATGTCCGGAAACTTATTCCCGTTAAACGAACGACATATACATGTACATGTAAAGCGCGGGATGGATAATTCTGTTTTTGTAGAAAAACGGTTCAATGTTGAAATTATATACTTTTGAACGAAAGAAATGATAAGAGTGTAAGATTTCATTGGATCTGATATCCAGTACATCACAAATCGTCTGTAAATGGCCATGGTGTCGCTAGTAATAATATTAAGGCATATATAATACAAGATGGATATACTACTGACTGGCATTCGTGGCAATACTCCTTGCACTTCTTTTAGTGATGTATACATGTATTACATTTAGGTAGAGCGAGTGCATTCCTCTTGTCTTCGTACTTTACAATTTTATGATTACATCTCTAAAAATGATGACATCATCACTTTCGTGGTGACGTATTCGACTTTGGATAACTGCTCATGAACGTAAACTATACGTACAGTCAAAGTGTGAGTGATCAGAATGTGCGCGGATATGATTAGACAACTCTCAGCGATCGATGAAGTAAAAATTCATCTGATCGATTCGATTCCACACTAAGCAGCATGCTCTCATATTTTACTCAAGAAACGTGTATATTTTAACTTTATCTTTAGTCCAAATTGTCACTAGAATTTTTTTTAAATAAACATATCTTCGATTTCTCTTTATTACGTATCATTATCATTGATGATAGTTGTTAAGGATTTATTTAAGTTGATCATATGATTGCTCATATTTTCAATATGTTTTGGTTAAGCAAATAGCTTTAATTTTTTATCACCTGTTTCTGGTTAGAAACCCCCTTTTCTTGGGTGCCGCTGCAAGCAAGTTCAAAAGCTGGTATTTTTTTCATAAATTATCAGAAATCAAGATCCTACCACAGGGGCATCGTATCCGCTCTACTTATTTATATATATGTCATAGAGTGTAGAGCGGATACGATGCCCCTGTGATCCTACCAATAAGCACACTTCTGATATATGTACCACTGATCTTGAATACTGCAGGAAGAGTTATTCGTATAATAGAGGTACCTTATATGCAATATTTTGTCAAAAATGACAAAGTTTGAAAGCTGGTATTTTTTTCATGAATTATCAGAAATAAAATTCCTAGCAATTCCACACCTCTGATATATGACAATGTGCCATTGATCTGCAAAAATATAAGTACATATCTTGAAAACTGTAGGAGGAGTTATCCGTACAATAGGGTTCCCTTATATGCAATATTTTGTCAAAAATGACAAAGTTCAAAGCTGGTATTTTTTCATAAATTATCAGAAATCAAATTTCTAGCAATTGATCTGCAGAATAACTATTTATCTTAAATTTGTAAGAGTAGTGATCCGTACAATAGGTGTACCCTGTACGCAAATTTTTGCCACAAAGCTGGTATTTTTTCATAAATTATCAGAAATCAAATTTCTAGCATTATGCACACCACACTGATATATGCACAACTGAATTCCTATCTTAAAAACTGTTGGAGAAGTTATCCGTACATTAAGGGTACACTTTTGGCCGGAGTTTTCCGTTGAAAAACCCGATTAAAATCGTGTTACTTAACACAACATTGGCACATACACTCATTCACTCACTCATACATACGGTGTGTTCCCGTTTTGCACACATTTGATAATTGGGTATATAACAATAGGTGTGATTTATGTTGTGATAGCAATTATAGTCTGCTTTCGGTCAAAGATTTTACCTGGGTGTTTACCTGTGTTTTATCAGCACCTTAACGATAAAACAAGAAGAAATAGATATTTTGTTGTGTTTTAGGTCTAATAACTATCACCATTTTTTTCGTTTGATAAAATAAAGATAATGATATATTTAAACAGTCTTCAATTTCCGCACAGTGATAAAAAAAATAATGATTTGATGATTTGACTTTCAAATTTTTGTCCATTTACCTTAAATATAAAACAAAATGAATCAGGAAAAATTTGCTGGTCCAAAGCCAATTGGAAGCTGATTCAATGAATAATTATATGATAATGGGGAAAACTACATGGACAGTCTTATGGGTACTCGTGTCTCTTTTTACAATCGATTTGCAAATTATGTAAAACGCATGTTTATAATTGATTGTTTGGTATCAACAGAAAGAATATTATGAAAGAAAACAAGTCTTTATCACAAAATATTTCAATCTTTGAAGTAGCGACTTTGACAGTAGTTCTTATGACATCACCGCTTTAGTATATGGCGGGTCACTTTCTAGTTTTTCAAATTAGAGGTTAAATACATAAACAATCTGACAAAAATAATATTTTAATATTGATGCGATATAACTCAAACTGAAAAAGGTTGAAAATGCATGAATTAGGTCGATATGTTTTGTGAAATAATCTTTACAGTTTTGAAGCATATAAAATTGCCGATTTATCATCATACAGTTTGTCTATTTCTCCGATTATTCAAGCCACAACATAAATGAAAAATATTAAACAGCGTTTTCACTAGACACATCTCCTCCATTTATGTCAGCAAAAGCAATAATTAAATATTAACGTATGATATTTTCTCTTCAAACTTTTAGCGTGTACATGTACCTCCTATAGGCAGTAAGTTAAACAAAGGTGCTACATATTCAACATGTTTGCAATAATCTTTCTTATTTAAAAAAAATAATGAAATTGTTCATGACCAAATTGATGTTTGAAATCAAATTCATGAATATGGATGGTAATTATTATGTAAATGTGCTTTTATGCAAGTTATATTGTAACATAAAACAAATGTAAATATAAATTGCGAGTAGATATGTTTTATTTATTTTATTGTCAATTGCCCTTGCAGGTATTGGGATATAGACTATAGCAATTAAGCAATTATCTCACCTGGTCAAATTCCCGTTTCGCACACATTTTTTCGATACCTAATTTTGAAATGTGTGCAAAACGGGAACAAACCATACATACATGTACAGCATTACTTCAATGCAAGCTAATGAACATCAAATAAAGAAACGAATTTTAATAACAAAAACTGGTGTTTATATATCGTTTATGAAAAATCAAATCGTTCAACCTCAATGAGAGCTCACACAAAGAAAATCAAATAAAACAATTTCAGTCAATATTGACAGGAGATCACTGTTTGTATGAAATAGTTATGTGCGTATAAACATAGTAAATACTTGTATTTTCATAAACCTTTAGATTTTGCCTTATCAACGGATGATGTTTTTTTTGACAGTCCCTCGCATTAACGCTTCAGCGACCTAATTTTTTTTTGGTTTATTCCACATGTAACATTAGTACTATTTCTACTACCAGAAATTATTTGTTTGTTTTTGGGTT
This sequence comes from Magallana gigas, assembly GCF_963853765.1. Lineage (NCBI taxonomy): Eukaryota > Metazoa > Mollusca > Bivalvia > Ostreida > Ostreidae > Magallana > Magallana gigas. The sequence goes on along the minus strand of NC_088861.1, from coordinate 273,909 downwards.
GTTTTTTTTTTTTAATTATGATTAAAAAAATAAAGGTATGTCGTTAAACTACAAATGACGTTAGCTATCAATATGTACCAATGAACTTGATATGTGATCAAATCTTTTGAGAAGCCCTTCGAGCTTTACAGGATTTGATCACGTGACCAACCAAGCTCACTTCCCGATGAACCGTTTAACTTGATGTTTATTTCTTATAGTGGGCCGCGGGTTTACCCCATAAAAAATTTCGCTACAAAACATACCCTGAAAATTTGTCAAATCGTTCTGTAGGATTTACAGTTCATTTTATAATTATTTATCAATATTTTACGCTTTTAATTTTTATGCAATACCGCCTTGAACTTGGAATTGCTGATGGTGCTTTTTTGACTGTCTTCTAATGAAATATATAGGAATATGAGTATTTTTTCAGATGGAGCTATTTTGAGAATTATACTAAATTGCTAATAAAAAATATTAGTTTCAAAAGCCCGATTTTGCTCTCTTATTCTAAATAAGAGAATGGTGAGCATAATATTTTCGATATCTATCATTTAGAGTATAGGGTGGTACAAATATGTATGTAGATGTGCAAGATTATTCGGTTCCCTTTTTCCACATGATCTGGGTCAAAATATTATTGTTCATGTAAATTGTCCTGAATAGTCTCAAATCTATAAAACAGATGATATTCGTAAGGTTTGGACTTTTTTTTGCTTGAGTTTGTTTGAGACATATAGTCCACATGACTGACATTACTTGGCTTTTATGTACAGTAAAGTTTTACATAGGTAGAAAAAGTAACGCTTCAATTCTTGATGATGATCTACATAGTTATGGTGTATGCTTCCAATCTGCATTTCCAACTTCGTTCGTACATGAAAACTAAGTATGAATGACTTCTAAAGTATTTACAACATAGACAACATATAATTATCTAAAATCAATTATCTTTAACAAAACAGCCACTCGAGTGGTCCAAGTTGCGTACAAAATTTGATGAAAAAAGCAAACCGGCGACCTACCTTAAATAGTTTATTAATGAAAACCGAAACAGTTTTGAAATAATTCCAATGATAATAACCATCCAAGACACGAAATCACAATTCGATCATATTCATTGAAAACGTTAATGCCAATTCTGGCTCTTAAGGAAGTAATGTACTATATTTTTGTTATATCTATATTAATATTAATTAACACATTATTAAAACAATGTCATTATTAATCTCTGCGCTTGTGCGAATATAGCGTTTGTATTTGTATACCGAACAACCTTAACGTTGCCATGCGTATCAGAAATATAAAGATTGTCATCTTCATCTAAAGCCAATCGCAATGGGTTTGAGCAGACCATATCCAAGAATCTAAGAAATTGCCCGTTCTCTTCTATGATATGTATCTTCAAAGAATCGGAAACCAGAATGTGCGCCTTACTGTCAGTAGCAATTCCGACAGGCCGAAACGGAGCATTTTTTTGGAATGAGGTTTTTCCATCGTACCGAAATCTGAACTGCCCAGCTCTGTCTGTTACGATGACTCCAGCAGCATCACAGTCAGCCAAACAAATGTCTCCATTTTTGTTTTCTTCAATGTATTTACTTAACATTCCTGATGTGTATAGACTCTCCCCCCGATGGTCATACTGAATAATTTGCATTATTTCAGGATCCTGATTAAAACGAACAACTCTACATCTATATTTCCGTTCATCCGTCATGCAAACTAAGAGCTCGCCAAATGCTGTAATGCATAGACTCAAAAGCTTCCAGTCATGAAGATTGATCAGTACTTGTGCTTTATCTTTTGTTAATTTAAATACAGTGTTCTCCAGTTTTATCCCATAGATAAGGTCACCAGTTCTCGTCACAGCAATGTCTGTTGGGCCTTTGTTAAGATTAACATGTTTTAATTTTAAACCTGAACTTGTCGCACCCGTTTTTGGTTGCAAGGTATCACATCGGAACAATTTCAAAGAACCTTCATTTCCTGCAATCCACAGCTTCCCATTACTCTGACATGCTATCTTATCCGGGCATTTGATTTCTCCCGTCTCAAGAACAAATTGAATTTCTGGTTTAACCAGGATGATTGCCTCATTTTCACGGATAGTTTGTGTATTTTTCTCATATCCTTCTGTATGTTCAGAAATGGAGAACCCTAAAACAACATCAAACATTTTTGCAATCAAATCTTTGTTAATCGGCTGAAAAATAAACTTTGGAGTTGATAGTTCAAGCTTTTCAGGAAGACGTTTCAATGCTGAATTTCTGCTTTTGTATGAAAGTGTCTCTGTAACGTTTGGGGAATGTAAAATGTCTTTGTTCGATTTGATAGCCTCCTGGATCTCTATACAAAGATCTTTCACCTTTTGTATGTGTTTTTTCAGTGCTTTCAGTTGTGTTTCCCTCATTCTTTCTGTTTCATCTTGCAGCATGTTGACAATTTTGTCAATTTCGTCATGCCACTTTTTGCGTTGATTTTCGATACTTTGTTTCAAACTTTTATAGTCTTCTTCCAATTTGGCCGCATCAGATTCTTCTTTCTGAACTATTGTTGTATACGACGGAAATACGATTTCATCAAGTTCTTTAGTATCAGAATTGATGTTTTCTTTCCTTTTTTCGAAAACTTCAGAAATTTTCAAGAATGTGTGCTTTTTGTGAGAATCGGAAGGAATGCAAGAGGGACAGACAGCGTTATAGCATTCCTGGCAATAGTTTTTACATCGTTCTGAGGAGTGTGTTGGACATGTTGGAAGAACGAGTGTCGTGTTTCTGTCTTGGAATTTGACAAGTTTGTGCTTGTTAGGATCATCATCTAAATGATTTCCGACACAAGATTTGCATAACTTTCGAGGACATACGACACAAAGCATATCCACCATATTTTCATCGCATAACTCACATCGGTAGACATCTTGTGCAGTTGTTCTCCTATCCATTCTGGAAAAGGATAAGTATAATATATAGGAAGAATACAATGAATGTAACTAAGTTGTTATAAGTATTTGTAAACAAATCCCCGGGCTCTTAACAATTTATTTCCAATTTATTTCCCCTTGGTCTATCGTCTTTAACAATTGCTGTGAATATTGTATTTAGGCAGAAATTAAAATAGCCATTGAAGCCAATGGCACACTATCCACATTTGCGTAACTTTATAGTCGTTTTAATTCTTTGTAATAATTGTGAACCCGGAAAATATAAATTTGGAATAATCAAATTTCTCATCTTTCTACTCAGGTTGAAATAGATTACGAATTCAATTAGATGTTTTTTTTATCAAGCCTTATTATGTCAGTATATGATCAGTGTGTAAAAAACCTTGTGACATATCCGATATCTGGGTTACTTTATGGAAATTATAACTTGCATATTTAAACTACTATTTAAAGTTTAATTCAGACTTCTCTTTACAAATGCATGGATATTTACAATACACAATATATGTACATAAACGTATAGATTACCATTTACACACCTGACCGAATAAAATAGAGTGTAAAATTACTTATTTCCTTTGGGGTTCCTCTATTCAAAACATTTTACAATTCGAAACATTACTATCAAATTGATAAATGCCAGATTGCTAACGTTTTAAAAGCCCCTCCCTTTAATCTTAAATCAGTTAACTAAATATCATACAAAAAAACCACCAAATGTTGTGCGATGTATAGACGTGTCTAGTAATAAGTTCGAGTTAATTAAAATATGTTTAAATTCTACATCCCACTTACAAATTTCAATGCACAAAGTAGTTCCCAGTAAAGATGTTTTTCCTTTACTATATGATACCCCGCGCAAGAGCGGGAGTTAACACTTTACACATTATTAGCATATAATGCATAAGGGGGACGTGCGGCCATCTTGTACATTTGAGGATAAGAATGTAAACATTTCTTGAACTGACTTGATTTTGCCCGAAATTGGCCAAAAATGTTGCCAAAAGATATTAAAAATGAAATATGATGTATATATTTGCCAAAAGATATTAAAGAATAAATATGAAGTTACTTTGAGTGAAAGTTACAACTTAAATTAGCAAAACTCAAACTTGTTCTCAACAAATGATGGCAGAGAGGACACCAATGAACCCCCTTCAAATTCTTAAATCTTCAAAATAAGTCTGTAGCTGCGCAGTTCGACGGCTGAGGCTCGTTTCATAAAGAGGCCTAAATTATGGGCCTAAATTTAGTCTAGTCCGAGGACTTGCATCGAAACTTAGTCAGGTGTATATTGCATTTCATAAAGCGGCGTAACTAGAGGCGTAAACTTAAGGCTATAGCTTTAGCACAAGTCCTTGACAACGCAGCACTGCACATGCATAAAACTGTTTCTATTACTCTATTATGTATAGGTGAATGTAGCATGTTAAATTATGATTAATTTTAGAGGGACTAGCGATTGTAATAATTTTTATTTAAAAATGTTTAAGATTTGATAAATTCTTGTTTCACATAAAGGTTAAAATTCTTAAATAATATTCCTTTTCCTTCAACAATTTACTGGACAAAAAACTCATAATATCAAAATTAAATTATACAAATAGATAAAATATTAAACGGAAACCAAAAAATGGTGCAGTGTATATGATTTCAGGAACACCAGCACAAGGAGTATTATTTTGTGTCAAAACACATGAAAATCTTAGATGTAGTATCCGTAATATACATGTATAATGTTTATTTTAAAGCGGGCTTACTCGGTATCATTTTGGTTGAAGTACATGACTTGTATAATGTGCTCAATAGAATAATCAAAATATCACTTTAAGTAATTAGGAAGTCCAAAATATGTGTTATTTGATTATTTTTATCAGATTGAAAAGTTTGAATTCACTGGGTCGGTGTAAATTTACAAGTTGTCATAATGATGTTTACATCCAATTTTCTTACCTTTGTCGCTCTTTGTCATTGCGCATTTCAATTGGAATAAGTTTTAGGGGTTATAAAACAAAATTTTGTTTTCAATTATTTCGCGAAATTTTGTATTTAAGCGCAATAAAATGTATTTTATACATGTACATGTATTATGATAAGTTATACTTTCTGTATCCAGTATTCAGAACTAATAATTTGTATTTATCAAATCAGTTTGAATTGCAGATTTGTCTAAACTCTGTTTTGTGTCATCATTCTTGTAGTTAAAACCATGTATCAATAACATCATAATCTTCACTTTAAAAAGAGAATCACAAATTAAGTTTATGATTGTGCATTAGTATCAGTGAGTTTAATCGGCTTCGATTTTCAGTATTATTTGCATTCAATATTAATGCATCTATAGGTACATACATTTATATCGTAGGTTATAAAAATATACTGTTCATATATCAATTACCAAAAATATTAGCTATTATCTCGGGAAGCAATTTTAATGAAAGATTTTTTAAAAGGTTAAGTTACTATTAAATGTGATGTAAACTTGTCCATGGTAAATGTTGTAGAAAAAAAATATAATGTAAGTTTATAAAATGCAACACAAAAAATTAAAATTAGAGCACTTTTTTAAAATATAAATTATGATCTCTCTCTCTCTCTCTCTCTCTCTCTCTCTCTCTCTCTCTCTCTCTCTCTCTCTCTCTCTCTCTCTCTCTCTCTGTTCTTTCTCACATTTATTAGGGTAAAACCCCGTGTGCACATTAATTCCGGAAAATTCCCGTGTCAATCAAATTCCAGAATTAATAGTATATAAATCGTTCTTTTTCAGTATCTGAATGTGACAATAAATGTAACTTAAATCGCATTAGTGATAAAATACAATCGTTGTTTCATAATATATATGCTTACTTACGTTTACGTCCGAACTTACGCCTACCTATTTGCTATTTTTATTGTAAAATCATCATAAAAAAGTGTTGAAAAAAGCCGAGGCATAAAACAACATATCTATTTGAAAAATCCACGGTGTTTTTTTTTAAATACTAGTATCACTGTGTAATGAGGTCACTGTATTTAAAGAGGTTCGATCCTCTGATTTTGGGTAGCCATTTTGTGTCACCTCTAGTCTGGAAATTATGTGTCATATATATGAATTCTACATGTTAATTCCTTTTTTTAAATGCCAAATAAACTCTATTGAATAAAATAGTGAAGAAAAAATTCCATATTTAGAGAGTGTAGTAAGGGACTATATTTTGTGGCGGAAGGTTTTTAAGAAGAAAATGAACATTTTTCATAACTCAGTTGTTTTAGAGTACCGTAATTTTAGCTTTCTTATTTTGCGTGCAGACCAAATTTCCAGATAGTTTATGCATTATGATATCTTCGTATTGTTTCAAAAAACATATTTCAACAATATCTCAATATTTCTATCGACATATATTGGCATGTTTAAGTGATATTTCATAAAAGTAAAGAAAAAATCAACTCCAATTTTCCCCTAAAATTAGCTAATTTCATGCCATATCTCAAAATTTACATTATAGACCCATACTTTGGGTTTTATTTTCTAAATATTTAAGTTTCTTTTGACAAGTTTGTCATAATTTGAGAAAAAGTTTGAGACTTTTAAATTATCTAATTGCATGTTGAATCCTTTATGAATAAAAATAGTATTTTTTCAGTGCAAAAAGGTCAAAATATCAATAAGGTGAAGAAATTGCAAACTTTTTCATTATGATAATTTTAATTTTATTAATTCTAAATAATGTAAATTTGTATTTGATACCATGGTTCATTTCGATAAAAAATTATAGAAGGAAAAGCAATTTATGTGCAATTTGCACTTTCAGTGCAGAACGGTCATATTAAATACACTGTAGCACCGAAAGTAGCATATAGACCCCAAAATTTTGTTTTAAATTTTGGTTTAGATATGTGTGTAGATATTTAAAAATACTTTAGAAAAAAACTTAGAGACTTTTGATCGCAGGATCCAACGTCCTTAATTCGGACGTAAAGATGCACTCTTTAATGAAACGCAAATATTCGAATTAGTCCCGTATTTACACCGACGCAGCGTTAATCTGGACGTACGACCCTTTATGAATCGAGCCCCTGTTCTGTGTGATTAAAAGGCCATTGCCCTGTTTTTGTATGCAAACTTTTCAAACAAATGACATGTAGGACTTCATATTTATTGCTTTTATATCTTTTGGCAACATTTTGGCCAGTTTCGGGCAGAAACAAGCCAGTTCAAGAAATATTTACATTCTTATCCTCAAATGTACAAGATGGCGGCACACCCCCCTCAAAATGTTGAACCATATTTTTGTTCATTTTTTTGTATATACTTTGTCCGATTTTTTCCTTATCTTATTCTTTAGAATTGAAATTTTAAAAAAATACATTGTTGGATATTTAGAGTAAAGGACAGGGATGAAAAATCTAAACTGAAATGGATAAAATGTTTGTTGCAGATGACTGGAAAACATTTTTCTTATTGTATTTATTTCAAATTTATTTAGTGAATGGGTATCGTATTTATTTCAAATTAGTGAATGGGTATCGTATTTATTTCAAATTAGTGAATGGGTATTAAATGTATTTCTCTCTAACTTTGGTTCTTTTTGTCTATTTTCAATATAATTTGTATTACTCTCCCAAATAAGGATCTCAGATTAAAGACTGTTTTTAAAAAACAATCGGGAGAGGGGGGGCATCCCCATAAAACTTATAGACGTAGAATACAATAATCTGTTCATTAATATAATGTTTACACATTAATGTCTAAAGCTTACAACCAATCTGTCGTGGTAAAAAAAAGTATGAAATTAAAACACGCTAGGTTATGCATGATTATCCATTTGTGTGCATGTCTTAAACAAAAGTTGTTAGATTCAAAGTATCTGGCCGATGGTTAACTCGCCTTACACTTTCCTCAATGATGTCAATTAGTCAACCCGTTTCTGGGCACCCCGTTTCCATTAATACTAAAATCGCTATCCAATGTGTCTGGCGTCGCCATGGCAAACTCGTCCTACACTTTTCGTTAATTAGTCAATCCGCGTTCTTGCTTACCCCGTTCTGGAAAGTTCTCAAGTGAATGTGTATCAAAACTAAAATCGCCCACTAAAGAAACGAATTGACTCATTTTAATTATTCAACATTTTGTCACAACTTCTATGTATTTCAGAGGCGGATCCAGCAATTTGGAAAAGGGGGGGGGGTTCCAATTGATGATAATCAATACGTGCAAAATTCATTATTTGTCAATAAACAAGGCCTTTTGAACATTTTCCGTGCGTAAATTTAATTAACAGTTATCTCGTCATTATCTACATGTATTTCATACCTATTTTAATACCAGAGTGCACTGCATTTATTAAGCGTTTTGGGTTGGGTAAGGAAGATTGCACAATTTCTAGCCTTAGAAAAAAAACCAAGTCTCCAGCAATGAGAACGTGCGTCTATGCTTAATAGAAAGAAACTAAAAAACAAAACAAAAAATGATTCAGACTTATGGAACGCCATAGCTGCCTTAAGGTCAATTTCATGTTATATGAATTGGTATATCTTTTATATGCAATAGTAATATCATTATATGCAGTGGTAACATCATTATATACAGTGGTAACATCATTATATACTGTGATTTCGCCATTATATTCAGGGGTAAAATCTTTATATGAAGTGGTAACATCATTACGTTATGTCGTAAGATCATTATGTGCAGTGGTTTATTCATTATATGCTATGAATAAATCTTTATATGATATGATAAACTCATTTCATACAGAGCTAAACTCATAATGAACTATTGTTCAATCGTTATGTTATATGGTACACTCTTCATGTGCAGTTGCAAAATCCTTTTATGCAGTGCAACTTCTTGACATTAGGTGATAAGTTCATTATATGCAGTACTAACATCATGTTGTGGTGTATTAAAACCATTATGAATGGTGGTAAAACCTTTATGTATTGTGGTGAAAGCTTTACATGCAACTGTAACTCCTTTATATGGTGTGAAAATTTTATAATATGCCATTGTTGAGTCATTATATTATGAGGTCAGTTCTTTACATGATGTGATCATTTCATTATATGGAGTGGTAACTTCGTAACTCTTTATGATGAGGTTGTAAACTGGTTCTCGCTGAACAGTTTTAATGCGGGGAAGAAGTCCAGTTTCATTTTGAAAAAGATGCCGCGTTCATTTTGACGATGCACATTTCCTGGTCAACTTGTCGTTTGTTTTGAAGAGAGAGAGAGAGAGAGAGAGAGAGAGAGAGAGAGAGAGAGAGAGAGAGAGAGAGAGAGGGGGGGTTTCTCTGTTCTTGATACATCGATGTGTGAAAAATCGAATGAAATTTTAGTAGAGTAGAGTTTAATTTTAAAAGTAAAACAAATTTCAAAAAATGATTGTGCTTTGTGTAAAAAATTAATACCCCCCCCCCTGCTTCTAGATCCGCGCATACAGTTAGGTAGATCACTTTATGTATCTTGATATTAACATAGAACTATTTGATTTCTACTTGCTTTCGTGTTTAAAATATACATGTTATTCTTCGGAGCTTAATTAAACAATCTAATTCTGTCTATTCAAAAACGTTTAAATTGAGTTACTTTGTTCTTGATTGTTATTTAAAATAATTTTAATTGCATCCATATAAACCGTGGCGCTTGAAACAAACTTATCCGTATTTTGCTGATTCATAAATTTTTGCACGGCTTGCTTTTAACGATGTCGAACAATATGTATATATATTTTGAAAACGACATATTTTACAAAAAGATACAATAAAATCGATTAATGCGTTACTTTGTTTTAAAACCCCTCGTTCAGCAGCAAATGATTACAATTCATGTGAACAAAGTCGGTAACGTTGAAGAAAATCAGCACAATATTACAATGGCAAGCGTTTTGAAACTTATTTATCCGGACATTAATTATTTTTAAAACCATCGGAATAGGGGTATTACCTTTTCGTGCGATCAAAAATTAATTTTAAAAATACCAAGCAGTTAGTCTCGGTGATTATTCGGCCATCCTGCGTAACCACTCTGCTATACTAGACACGATGACCTTTTTCAGTGTATCCATTTTACAATTTGTTTAATGCATGGGGGCATTGAACGGAGGTGGGGGTGGGTCCCGGGGAGGACCCCGCCCCAGAAAAATTCAAATTTCTTAAATTCCCATGAAATTACCAAAAATTTGCCTCGAACCCACCTCCCCCACTCCTTCGGCAAACTTCAGTATTTATATTGCAACCCCCCCCCCCCCCCCCCCCCCCCCCGAAGATATCTGCAGCTTTACGGAAAATAGCACAGGAACTGCAACACCTTCTTTGTAGGATTTAAAATACAAAAATACATGCCCGGTGAGCTTAAATTTTATACCTTGGATGAAACAACCATTTAAAGAGATTAACACCAACCAATTTCTTTATTATTTCTTAAAAATCAAATTAATTTTTTAAGAAATGAAAACGAATTTTTATACATGTCTATGAATGAAAATCTGTCTTTTCCTTTTTGTTGGAGGTATTGATCAGCGAGGAGTAGCACCTACCTAGTACATTGAAACAAAGGTCTTTTGACTTTGATTGCTTGATTTTTTGTACTTTCTTTTACTTTTGAATTAAAAGCATGCTCTATAATACATGTAGTACATTCGATTTTTTACACAAAATGGGTTCAATGATTGATATTATGATATCGATGTTAAAGGACAGATAAACTCTCTTAGTCTCTCCCTCTCTCTTTCTCTTTCTTTCTCTTCAAAACAAACGACAAGTTGACCAGGAAATGTGCATCGTCACAATGAACGCGGCATCTTTTTCAAAATAAAACTGGACCTCTTCCCCCATTAAAACTTTTCAGCGAGAGCCAGTTTACAACCTCATCATAAAGAGTTACGACTGCATATAAAAAAGTTACCACTCCATATAATGCAATGATCGCATCATGTAAAGAACTGACCTCATTATATAATGACTCAACAACGGCACTTTATGAAATTGTCACATCATATAAAGGATTTACAATTGCATGTAAAGCTTTCACCACAATACATAAAGGTTTTACCACCATACATAATGGTTTTACCACCATACATAATGGTTTTAATACACCACAACATGATGTTAGTACTGCATATAATGAACTTATCACCTAATGTCAAGAAGTTGCACTGCATAAAAGGATTTGCAACTGCACATGAAGAGTGTACCATATAACATAACGATTGAACAATAGTTCATTATGAGTTTAGCTCTGTATGAAATGAGTTTATCATATCATATAAAGATTTATTCATAGCATATAATGAATAAACCACTGCACATAATGATCTTACGACATAACGTAATGATGTTACCACTTCATATAAAGATTTTACCCCTGAATATAATGGCGAAATCATAGTATATAATGATGTTAGCACTGCATATAATGACGTTACCACTGCATATAATGATATTACTATTGCATATAAATGAAATACCAATTCATATAATATGAAATTGACCTTAAGGCAGCTATGGCGTTCCATACAGACTTATTACGACAAGTTATTATAAATATGAATTTTTTGGTAATATTTTTATGTCTTTGATATTTAAATTCTGAACTATTTATCGATTTTGATTTCTATCGATTGCCTTCTTAAATAAAGGTCTAAATGATAGGATATGACAAAAAAGGGGATACTTTATCTGCTGAATAGATTGTACATGTGTAATACAATGGTACAAGCAATAGTCGTCCCAGGGAACTTGATGTGACCTCTGTAATGGGTGCGCAACCTCACCCGGCACTAGTACAGATGCGATCATATTCAAGAAAGTTTTGAAAAGTTGTGCATTTACATAATGGTTTACATATAAACCCCTTACACGGTATTTTTGTAACGTAATTTCCGATTCTTGGAAACAAAACACAAAAAAGGCTTCGTTTGTGATTCAGGTATGAAGGTAGCTAGCATTCCAGAAAAATAGCATAACCCGCATAAGAAATTCTTAAAATGAGCAATTTTAAAAGCATTTATTTGAGATAATTAAAGTGGTTATAGTATAAATGGGGAAAATTGCCTTTAAATAGGCATTACAAGTTTTCCAAAAAATTCATATGTCCCAGAGAAAGGGGGGGTTCCGACCCCCGGACCCCCTCCCCCCCTCTGGATCCGCCAATGTATTTTCTAAATAGGCTCACAGTAAATATTTTCACTCTTTACGTAATCATTCAATATTATTTCATTGCAAGTATATGTTTTGATGCAAACTATCCCTTACTTGGATCCGCCAAAGCGTGTCCACCACCTTACTCTCATTTTTTTTTCTTTTTCGGGCTCGTGTATCGAAAACGAAAGTAGGTTTTTGATTAATTTCACTATAACAAGTTAAGCTTTTTAAAAAAAGTTTACCTTCTTTAGAACAAACCCTAAACAACACTTAGTTATCAAAGACAGTTGAACTCTTTTTTATATAAATGTCACCTTCCTCTACATAGCATGAAGAGTGGATTCATCCAAACATTTTGTGTCATGTGTCGTTTAACCCTGCATGTCTAAAATTGATAAATGCGTAGCCGAGCTTGTTAGTTGAGATCGACTATAGGGTGAAAGAGATCTCAGGTACTACATTGTATTTTGATAAAATCAAAGTTATACCACTGCGTTTATCTATCTAAGGTGCAAATAACTTTACCGATATTAGGCATACCGCGTCAATTTTTTTAAAACATGTTTGTATAAATATTTGAATAAACAATTCTAAAAGAAAAACAAATAATTTCAATAGATATTATAGAATGTTACTTTCAACTAGTTGGACCTGAAAACCAAAGGTTGAATTTCATTCATAGCAATTTGTATTGCTTTTTCGTTTTCTCACTTTTTAAGATTTGAAATATGCGAAATTTGTTAAGTCGTACGTGAAAAAGATAATCAGAAAATTATCTCCCTTGCGCCGAACAGTATTTCAACCAATGAAATAAATGTAAATTTTCACATCATGTATGTTCAACCAATCACAAAGGAAAGGAAGTGCACAACTCGGAGACTGTAAATTATTTCAACTCTTTATACCGTCTTCCAAGGAAGACGGTAATAACTTATCAGCTAAAATTCACTTGTGTTGAAATACCAAAGGCGTAAGCAAGAACTCTGGTGCAGCCATTTTGTAGTTTATTTGCAAAATGCCTTAATTCATAAGTATTGATTCTACTCTCTGTCTGACTAAGCTTTGTACCGAACATGTACCGTTAACATTCTTAATTTTTTTTTTAGCGTCGACATTTTTAAACATATTATTAGTGATTATATGCATGAGTATTTTGACAGGTAGGTTCACTGCCGAATTTGGACAATCATTTCATTAATCGGAAATCATCTTCAATAATTTTTAATACGTTTGAATGAAACTGTATTCGCTGAAAGTTTCTTACATCTAAATACCTTTCCTGAATATTGACTTTTTTGTTCTGAATATTCATGATCATTTAATACGTCTTTCATAAGGGGGTATCTGTAAATTTTGAAACAAAATTGAAACGAAACTGAACGAAACGAAACAAAACTAATTGAAACGAAATCAAACAAAACCAAACGAAACCAAAATCCAAAACGACACTAAACAAACCAATGAAATAAAATCAAACAAAACTAAAAGTCAATTATGAATACATAAATGTGAAAATAAACTCATTACCATGCATATAACAGACTGCACATTTTTGTTTCAGATTGCCGTTGTAAATTCTTAAGTTGCTGTTTGCAAAAATTATAGAATAATGTAAAAAAACTGATGTACATTCTAATATCTTTCATGCTTCTAATTGGTTTCATTAAAGAGATAGTCAGACATCTCTGTTTCTCAAAATGTCTGACTATCTCTATAATGAAACCAATTAAAAGCATAAAAGATGTAACTTATAAAGAATGTACATCAGCTATTTACATTTAAAAAAAGCACTATAACAAACTGTCAACCGTCTCAGAAATTGTTATATAATTTTTGTAACTACCGGATAAGCGGCTTTAAAATTAATAACGCCAATCTGAAACATATAAGCTGTTAAATATATAATGTTATTTATTTTTTATTTCAATGAATTTAATCTCACTTTTATGTAGTCATGTTTGATTTTTAGATTTGTTTAATTCCGTTTCGTTGGTTTTGTTTCGTTTTAATGCGGTGTTTTGTTTTATTTCGTTTCGATTTGTTTTGTTTCGTTTCGATTTTGTTTTGCACTTTACCCTTCAAAATGTTATTTAAATTGAACAACACTAGACTAATACAGGTTATAAAAATTCACAGAAAGATAAATATTTTTAGGTCAATGTTGAATTGTTATCTTTTGTAGGCCATCAGCACAAACCAATTCACTCTACAGCTAATGTAAAAAAAATTCATCTTGTTCAACCGTTTAATAGATAGAATTTTTTTCCAGCAATATCAGCGAATATCCATTGAAATAAAGAACGTGTACATGTATTTCAATACCACGGTTGTCCATCTTAGACTTACGCGATCATATTATTTACATATCACTTTATGATGCCACAGGTTTTGCGTCTTTCGCAATTCACTGGAAAAGTACTATCATAGAAGTTGATTGAAATAAGTTTTATCAAATAAATAAATATAATAAAAAACAGTAAGGAAACGAGTACCTACCTGTATTAGCTGTAAATAGTCATTCTGAAGCGCAATCTCTCATCAGAGGGCGTATTACGCTGCGCTATCTGGGTAGAGATTGTCTGAAGCGTTGCATTTATGGTTCACGGAAAAGGTAGGTATACAAATCATGGCGCTCATGATAACGAATTCAGGAAGTAGTTTGTTGTTGTTGTTTTGTTTTTTGGTGTTTTTTTGGGGGTTTTTTTTTTGGGGGGGGGGGTTACTTTCGTTTTGTAACATAAACGTACAAGTACAAATATGCACTACCAATGTGTGCCGTGATGTTTGTAATACATGTAGGATTTTTAAACAATATAATTATTAATAGCGTTATTGATGTTCCAAAATATAAAAAAGATTATAAAAAATTATCCGGATCCGATATTTATATCGTATTTGTTATATATTGGTTAGTTAATTATTGTTTTAAATTTATACGATTTATATGCAATTTCAAGCTTACATGTAGTAAAAGGTTGGCGAATGCATTAAAAGTTAAGAAACTGCAAATTTGGTGAATTTGTCCGATAACTTAAGTATTTGAGATTCAGCATCCACTTGAGGTTTTTTTTTGTTTTTTTTTTTGGGGGGGGGGGGGGGGGGCAAATGCACACTCTCGGGTGTGTGTGGGTGTGTGCGCGGAATGGCAGTTAATTCAGTCTATTATTTTAATTTGCTCCATAGCTTTAATATTAAAGACCATACTTGTATAACAAAACCTTTGATTCTTTTATTTTCTTTCGAATCATGATTATATCTAGTGTAACGACAATGGTATTAATATTGAAGGTATAAAATTCTAATACCCATGCATGTAGACTCTGTCAGAGTCGAATCAATCAGACACTAGAAACAGAGTCTAATTGTCAGTAGTGACTCTGGGTCCACTAGCTGGGAGGTGCCTCGTCCTGGTTGCTGTCCTGGCGCTGGAAGATGTAGGTGGCCACATCCTGGAGCCGACTCAGGACCAGGCTTCCCATTCCTGATACAGGGGAGCTAGGACCAACTTGTCGTATATTGTACATTGTACGGGGCTGTCACGTTAAAAATGTTACTACTTAGTCTAAATTTAAATAAATATTTAAACTAAAATTGAAATTGCTTAGCCCGCATTACCTCTAACTTTCTTAAATTTTGAAGATATTTTTATTAATTTTCTATGCTTCCAATATTGAAATATATCTGATTTTTACATATTATGAAGACTTTATACAAAGATTTAAATTGACAGAAAAGCTTAATTAAATGTATTGACCATTTTATAAGAGAGAAAAACTGATTTTAGTGATTTTTTCACACAAGTATATGTATAGAATGAGTATATTGACCATTTAATAAGAGAAAAAACTTATTTTAGTGATTTTTTTTCACACAAGTCTATGCATAGAATGAGTACTTAAGAAAGTTTATAAAAATGTAATTTGATAGGCAAATCATATTTTAAAAACATATTCTGAAACCAAAGTATCTTATAATTAGTTCACAGTAGTTTAAATATTCCAACATTAATATTATATTTCAGGTGACTTGAACACGATTTGACTTAAAATTTTCAAATTTTAATTAAATTTCCATATTCAATGTTTATACTGATAAATATAGAAGTTTATTATGCTATGTCAAAATTTGAAAGTCGAATATCAAGTTTTAGGCAAGTTACATAGTTCATAATTCTTTGTTTTGTAAATAAAGCTAGAATATCGGGGGGTTTTTTACATATGTGTTGTATTGGTGTAAGTTTCAAACAAATGTATCTTTCTTTTGTTGATAATAGCATTTATGAAGACACTGAATTAATTTAAATTGTTTTTACATGTCATTTTGTTAAGGTTAATTCTCTACATTACATTTTTTGTAAACAACTGTAAGACTCGAGCTTTGTTTACATAACAACCAATTCTTACCTCTGTATCTCGCTTGTAACTTGACATTAACATTCAATATTTTGGTCAATCATTTAAAATGCACCAGTAAACCATTTTATACATGAAAAATAAAAATGAAATTTTTGATCTCAAATCGTGTCCAAGACCCTTTAAATGCTATCTAGATTCATGAATCCACAGCAATTCTGAACTGAAAAAGTGTGTGCTATTTTCTTACGCCTAGTATGTTCCGTCAAAAATGTAGTCCTTGTTAGATTCTAAACTTTGATTACAGTTTCTATGCCAAGTTGTATTTTAGTCAAAAAGAATGAAAAATATGATATTTTAATTTCCTGTCATCTAGATTTAATGAACATTTACTCAAATTCACTTTTGACAAGTCGAAAACCAGAAAAGACTCCTTCCAAATTCCTGATGTTCACAGATTTATATTTTGAAAGTTACAAGAGATTTGATTCGTATACTGACCATGGGCAACTCATTAAAATTTTCTTGTTAATGGAAAATCTATTATTCTTGATTAATTAATGGGAGATCGGGATTATACTTTTTATACTTACGAAATAAGGAACATGTTATGGAACATGCTTTTGTTAAACGATGTATGCAGAAGCGTTTACACAAATTGCGAGATTGTATACACGGAACTGTGGCGAAAGCCAATCGGAATAGGGTATGAATTTTTTATGAGCGCGATAAAAATTCAACCCGAATCTCCCTCCTCTTGGAAAAGTAAAATTTATCAAATTCACATAGCAAAATCATAATGTATTTTTAAAGGGACTATTTCTGATGCAAACGAAATCAATACGGTCAATTGCGAACACCAGCAATTGGATTTGGCATGCGGTCGCGATGAAGCCATTCACATGATCAATGTCACATACGGGCGGACTGACGATTTTACATGCTCACGTGGTGATACAACTAAAAGATGTAGGGCAAAGCTTGCAACAGAAATACTCAGAGAACGGTGTTGGGGAAGTAGACGCACCTGTAAGGTTAAAGCATCGAATTCTCTATTCGGAAATCCTTGCGTCGGGACATTCAAATATATGGTAGTTGCATACAAGTGCTACAGTGAGTACCATAATTAGTTTAAGAAATGTTTTATTCAAAAATATACATATAAGTATTCAATTGAATATGGATTGAACAGCAGGCAAAAATAGTATATATAAGTTCTCTCCATTATATCATGTCTCTCATATTATGATTAGTATCATATTAAAAAGCACACAAATTCGTATGCTCAAAGATGTTTCAGTGCCATTCCGGTATGAACGAAAATTGTACAATATAACACAAAAATAAATTCTGGGCCAATGTATGCTGTTGATCTCTAGTTACAACTGATTCATCCATTATTTAATTTTAAGGAAAATAGTTTTATTTCTTTGTAGAACTGTATTTTTGGACTCTCTCTTAAACATTTTAGGATACCATTAATCTGATGGAGGTTTTATTCATACAATGAGGAAAACAGCCTTGATGAAGACATAATAAAAATAGGAAAAAGAAAAAGAAAAACCCGGCTTCCGGACACTTTTTCTGTAAACGAGATGCTATGTTAATAAATGTTCAATATTCATTAGATGTGATTGAGGGTGGGGTTGGGGCTTTTTTGTATTTTTGGTTTTTTATTTTATTTATTTCTCCCTTCTTATTTTTTCTGAGTTGCAATGAAACTCGGTTAAAAAAGTAAACAAGCTGAGGATATTATAAATAATTATGTCCTGTTGAAACATCTTTCCCACTTTATAGTAATTTTTAATTTCTATGGGATATTGTTTTTAAAATAAATATTTTAACTGTCCGGTGCACTAAACAAGAGTGGTTTTAATTTAAAGGGAATTGTCCATCATCTGACATACATGTACAATATTTTTGGAAACAACACCTTAGACGGCCGCAGAATTTAAAATGTCACGCTGACACTGGCAAAATTATCCGGCACAGTGTTATAAATAAGAATAAAAAATAACAATATCGTTAAACAGATTGACAGAAGTTAACATCAAGTATGTTCTACTTTTTCCGTTACCACATTAAAATTTAATAGGTACAAATCATTTAAACAGAAAAATACGTATCGAAAGGAATCCAAAAGCTTGTCTTAATGTACCAATAAAGAACAAAGAACAATATATCAACACTAACCAACAATGGTTACAATTAACACTTATAGGAAAACTTTTTTATCTTTGTTTCGTCGAACACACAAAAAACTTCAAATAAAATCTTTCTCCGTCAAATTTATTTGCACTTCAGCATTTATTTAATGTATAATTTAGTGGCGTAACATCACTGTAAAATATACTATCAACTGTAATTTAAGATAACAAGATATCAACATTAATCAACCTATTAAAATCATCTAAAACACAAATGCATCACAGATATGTTTTCCGAATACGTTTGTATTATCTTGCTTATATGTCAACAACAACATAATAAAGAAAAAAAAGAATACTAGTACATGAAAATCTTGGATTTCTTTGCTCAACACAGAAATCACAACAACATAGCTGGTGTTAACACAGATCTTGAACAAACGCCCCATGTAATCTATTATAAACATAAACATAAAACTTCATGAGACATAACAACACAACATGAACACTGAACACTTGAATCAGACACCACCAAAAACAGATTCAGTTGTCTACACAGACAAAAACGTTGCCTTTCAACATGCAGAAGACACAACACCGGTCCAAATAAGGTAGCAGCAATCTCTGGTTCTCCGACCCTCAGCTCATTTAATGCTGGATCTTCTCCCTGCCCCCTGTACGGACTGGGAATCCCCTGGCCCCTGAGACGACTCTGGGTCCACTAGCTATATTTTAGGTGTACATAATAAAATGGTATGGCTGCAACAATTATAAATGTTGATTCATTTTATTTCAAATTTATAACTGATGCTCATCGTAAATGATATAAATGTAAATGTTTTCATTATAAGAGATAAAAATATAAAATTTTGCACTTATTTTAATTTTAAAGACCTACCATGCAGCGGTTGATATAATTCATTTCAGTTGAATTCATGTCGATTTATTTTCTTCACTGGTTTGTTTTTATTTTTCTTATCAAAAGAAAGTACAAAAACATACGGTACATTATAAAGTACCCAGTAATGTTATTAAATATATATATATATATATATATATATATATATATATATATATATATATATATATATATATATATATATATATATATATATATATATATATATATAATTCTTTACTTTACAATTTACTCATTGAATTTTATGCAATCGCTCCTATAATAGTTATCTTAAGATTATCTTAAGATAAGTTAAAGTTATGACAGCTTTGTGAAACAACTATGTAATATCTTATGATAATCATAAGTCAAATCTTATGACAATCTTAATAAGTATATTGTAGAATATATAAAACTGTGAATCAACTGAAGCGACAGGAATATGCATGATTAACTCAATGAAATATTCATTGACTGATTTCTTTTACATATGTAGTCAGTTGGTTTATTTTGTCATGTATTGGATCATCATCACTTTGCCAGATGATTCAGCCACATAAAGGTTGTCTTCTGTATCTGTAGCCAACCGCAATGAACCTGAGCAATCGCAGTTCAAGAA
Organism: Magallana gigas; assembly: GCF_963853765.1. NCBI lineage: Eukaryota > Metazoa > Mollusca > Bivalvia > Ostreida > Ostreidae > Magallana > Magallana gigas. Next base: position 253,842 of record NC_088861.1, on the reverse strand, counting down.
ACAGATGAACTGACCATTTTTGTCTACGATATGTATGGCCATTGAATCTGAAACCAAAATGTGGGCCTGGCTGTCAGTAGCGATTCCTACTAGACGGAATGGAACATCGTTTGGAGATAAAGAAGTGCCTGTGTACCGAAATCTGAACTTTCCTTCTCCGTCCGTCACCAACACTGCTCCGGCGTCAAAATCAGCAACACAGATGTCTCCGTTCTTATTTTCTTTGATGCATTTGTTTGACATACCTGAGGCATAGATTGTCTTCCCCTGATCATCGTACTGGATAATCTGCGTTTTTTCGGAACCCTCAAATCGAACAACTCTACACCTATATCTCATTTTATCTGTCATGAAAACTAACAGCTCATCCATTGCTGTTAAACAAAAACTTGTAAGAATCCATTTGTGTAGTCTAATCAGAACCTCTGCTCTATCTTCTTTAATATTGCATATTGTGTTTGAAAGTCTCTTTCCATAGATCAGATTACCATTTTTTGTTACTGCGATTTCTTTTGATCCTTTGTCTACAAATACTTGTTTGGATGCTACAAACGCGCTGAAAAAGTAGCTTAGATCATTGACTTTAAATGACTTTATTGTACATTCTTGACCGGTAACCCAGAACTTTCCATCATTCTGACAAGCTAGATTCTCAACCAGAGTAATCCCTGTTTCAATATTTGTTAGGATATTTGGTCTATAGAGGAGGTCTTTATGAATTGCTTTTTCATCATTGCTGTCAATGGAGTCTAAAGATACAGCATTAAACTGTGTCATGGGATGGTATCTACTGTTTTCTCTTACGATGGTGAGACCTTTGATAAATCCAAATATGTCCGGAAACATATCCAACTCAACCGGACGACATATAAAGAGTGGAAGAGATAAATCAGGTTTTGTAGAAAAGTGGTTCAATGTTGAAATTGTACTTTTGAACGAAAGTGCTCTTAACACTTGACACGATTCTAATATTTCATTGTTTGTGTTAATTGCCTCCTGGACTTCTGCGAGACGTTTTCTCAGGTTTTGTAAATGTTCATTTAGTATTTTTTGTTGAGTTCCCTTTATGTCATTAATATCCTCTTTCAGTGTGTCAACGTAAGAATCAATTTCTTCGTGCCAGTTTTTGCGGTGTTTCTCCAAATTTTCTTGTAGCTTTTTGTAGTCCTCTTCCAGTTGACTTTCATCAGATTCCAGTTGCTGAATTTTACTGTTATAAAGAGGACGTGTGCTTTGCTCTAATTCTTGAATATCATTTTTGATAATTTCTCTCTTGATATCATATATCTCATTAATCGTCTGAAATTTGTGTCGCTGATGATAATAGGAGGAAATACAAGATGGACATACGGCTTCCTTGCATTCGTTGCAATAATTCTCACATCTCTCTTGGTAATGTGTATGGCATTTTGGTAAAACGAGTGTATTTCTCTTATCTTGGTATTTCACAATTTTATGGTTATCTGGATAATCAACTAAATGAATTCCTACGCAGGTTTTGCAGAGGTCAATTGGACATTCGACACAGACCAGGTGTGCACTTTTTCGATTGCAAAGTCCACAAAGCTGTAATTCTTCATTTCTTTTACGATCCATTCTAAAACTAAAGAAGAAATGCTATTTAAATTATATTAAATAAAAACGAATATCTTGGTTTGACTATATATATTTAAAAACGTTTATTTAACTGCATGCATTTATATTTCATGGTTGAAGATCACTATTTCTTAATTCTCTAATTGAATAAACATATAACAAACATAGAAAATAAAAGTGACTGGTTGTATTTATTCCATACCAAAACTGTTATTAGATCGTGAATGCTCAATTGACTGAAAACATGCTCATATCTTTGCAATTTTTAGATGTGTATAGATTAATATTTACATTTACTTTCTTTATCCCTATCAAATTGCATTGATTTGATGATATTTATGCATAACACAGAAGGCCCAATCATCAAATCTGGTGCGTATGAATACAGTCTTCCTTCAGTATTTCTTGAAGAACATGACTGACTCTCCTCGCGACTTCAAGCCAGATTACGACCTGGTATTATACTTACGCTGATAAATATTTCTTGGTGTAAACTTATTTTAACAGTTAAATGAATTCAATTGATTAATTTCTTAGTATACCAAAAGTAAATTCATCCATAACAGAATGAAAAATAAAATTCTCTTATAAGTTATCAAATCTCTGTGCACTCTTTTTGTCAGCATGATTCGGCTGTTCCAATGGCTCTTCCGTTAATTGCACATTACTCGTTGAATAAGGCAGAGATTTTTAAAAATAAATCATGTTTTCGGAAAAAGAACAAATATTTAAAAAACGTAAATATAAGCATTGAATCATTATTTTTTCAAAGATGTGGTCTCATAACTGCAACGGTGTGTGCAAACAAATTATCAAAACGCGCTACCGCGCGTTATTCAAGTTGTATGCACACACCGTTGCAGTTATGAGACCACATCTTTCGAAAAATAATGGTTCAATGCTTAATTGGCTATAGAGAATAATTGATCCAACGCCTACATTGCACGCAATACTTTAAATAGGAATGTCGTGTTTTTGGTGTGAAAATTAAATATTATTGATTTAGGAAGTAATTTATATATCTAGTTTCGTTTTATGAATAGAAGTTTACAGTTTATAGGAACCTTTGTAAAAAAGCAACAAATTCATAAACAGTAAGAATATTATAAAATAACACCTAGTATTTAATCAAACAGTCTTAATTCTTAGATTTAATAACTCTCTATTATTGATCTAAAAGAGCGCCTCAATTCATGTAATAGAGGACATACTTCAAAATTTTAATTTTATTGGGGATATATCATCCATTTTTGCATTGATTTGGTATATTTAAAGATATAAAAAGAAAACGATGCTTTAGATTCATTTATGTGGGGTTTTTTATTACAATTTCTGAATCAAAGAAATATAATAATTTGCATAGTTAATTTCGTTGTAAGAAAGCAATGGGTTTTTATGGGTAAAAACCACAACAATTTCAAACTTTTTATATGGGACACATTTAAGGAAAGTATAAGTATCATAATGAAAAAGAATATTGCCGGAATATTCGTTCGTATTATGTGAAAGAAAGTATAATTCATGACCACAATATGCCAATAAAATGGATATCACTTTATCAATTACAAGTCCACACGGCTCACAAATAAACATACACTAAATACCAACAAAAGTTGTATCTTGTACATGTATTTATTATGCCTGAGTGTTCTCTGGTTTGTGCCAAAACAGCTATATAAAAATAATAAAGACTTTGAGAACTTATTGAAGCCAATCTGTAAATAAAACAAAATCTAATAAAACAATCTCCAGTACAAAATACTCGTATATATTCCATGACCACACATGCAACCCGAGAACGCTTTTTGATCGATATAATCAGCTAAATTACGCAATATTTCCAATATCATTAAGACCAAATTCTGTCTGTCGAACAACTGCATCTTAATTTTAATGTTCATTCAGTTGTGATTTGACCCAATAAAAAGCAATTGTCCAACTACATGTACGATGAAAAATAGATCAGTATCACGTGTTATCAAGTATGCCCCATTTCATTGACGTCCTATAATTTTAACCAAGAACAGATAGGTACTGCATGTGTGCGACAAATGACATCTTCCTTGACAATGTTTGTCAATCATAAAGCGTTACATATATTTAAATATAAGAATTTTAGGCAATTAAAGGTCATGCTTTGTGTAGGTCATCCTTAATTGTCTTGTTGTTAACTATTGAATACTGACATTATATCGTGTAAACAGATAGCCATGCTATGACCTTGAATTGCTAGTATTACATAATGGTCACTATGATATTTATGTATACCTAGGTACTGCGCACTGAATGGTGTTAATGATAATTAACAGAATGAACTCTGTGAATCTTGTAGCAATGCGTAGTATTCCTAAATGATGTTATAAAACCAGGCGAATAATACGGGCATAATAATATCCAAATTGAGAGTTTAAAAACAAGTGTCATATTTGGCGATTCTGTGTCTGCAACGATAGCTCTGGTACTCTATATTTAAGCATTGAATCATTATTTTTTGAAAGATGTGGTCTCATAACTGCAACGGTGTGTGCATACAAATTGAATAACGCGCGCTAGCGCGTTATGATAATTTGTTTGCACACACCGTTGCAGTTATGAGACCACATCTTTCAAAAAATAATGATTCAATGCTTATATTTACGTTTTTAAACATTTATTTCCTTCCCGCAAATATGATTTGTTTTTAAAAAGCTCTGACTTATTCAACGAGTAATGCGAAATTAACGGAAGAGCCATTGGAACAGCCGAATTATGCTGACAAAAATAGTGAACAGCGTTTTAAATTCTAATAAGACAATTTTATTTTTCTTTCTGTGATTTAATAAATTTACTGTTGGCACACTAAGAAATTAATCAATTGAATTCATTTAACCGTCAAAATGTATTTACATCAATGAAATATTAATCAGCGTAAGTATAATGTCAGGTTGTGATCCGGTTTGAAGTCGCGAGAAGAGTCAGTCATGTTCTTCGCGAAATACTGAAGGAATACTGAATGTATTCCTACGCACCAGTTTTGGTGATTGGGTCTTCTGTGTTATGCGTAAATATCACTCAAATCAACCAATGCAATTTAATAGAGGGAAAGAAGGTAAATGTAAATATTGAGTCATGTATTGTGTATTCTATATATTAACCTTTGTAACCTTTTATGCCATGTATGAATGAACGTATTATGAGTAAGTGATGCCTCATACTAGGTGAGAGACTCTGATACCCAGGACTCGGAGTCTCAAATCCTGCATCCAGACTCTTTGATTGGCAGTTTTTACGGTTTTGTTACTTTATTTAGGATTAAACTATTAATCTTAATTTTGAACACTAAATGTTCACTCATGATCGTCGTAAATGGGCCAAACTAGTCAGAACTGTCCATCATAAGTAAAATGTTATATATACCCATGTAAAATGATGTTGAACAGATTTAGAGATTCCGCTTGTAAAGATTCTTAGACTCTTGATTTGGGCTGCTTTTAATTGTTGTAACTATACGATCACGCTTTAATAAAACCGCTTGAGAAAGAAATACTGTACTTGTCATCACTAAGTTTGAGCTGACCCTCAATTGGATCCGTAAGACAGAAGGCTTACAATCGTTTATTCTTAGATATGATCCAGGCTATAATGTTCAAGTTTAAAACATTGATTGATTATGTGCATGTGCATTACTGTAGTATGTTCCAGGTTGCCGTTTCTATTACTTTTGTTATTTTTTTTTAAATAAATGCACATACCTTAAGAAAAGTTAAAATCAAAATATAACAACAATCAAAGGTTTCCTCACTCGTTCCGTTTTCACATTCGATGATTCTGGCACTTTCTATAATATGACACCTTTCAACCATTAGAAATTTTCCGGGTATTTTTCATGTCTTCTACAGTGCAAAATCCCCGTTGACTTTTTTTTTGATATCAATATATATATTGAAACCTGGATCGATAGAGCTATCGTTTCAAAAGCAATAACTGGATGGTTGTCATTCTATTGCATACATGTACGTGTATTTTAGTCATAAACTTAATGGCATTTTTGCATACCGAAACATTTAATTTATGCAAAAAAAGTGGAAACGATACCTGTAAAGAGCATAACATTTACATTTTCCAGTCGTCTTTTGTCTGTGAACAGTGATAATACTTTGAATCAAATTTTTGCGTATCGTTGAATACATTTAATCAATTACGCAAATGACAAAATGTGGGGCGCAAATCGGGGTTTGTATAATTAAACGAAAAATTGTCAATATTGTAACATTTACGACTGATAAAAGCCGGTATATATCTCAAAATTTCTTCCGCATTTATAGACATACAGAATAATCTTTAAGTCTTTGTTTGCATGACGTAGCTGTACAAATATATAAGTCGTATTTTACGGTAGCAATATCAACAATTGTTTTATATTGATAATATTTATCAAAAGCACTGAAAGTTTTACTAATATTTTCCGTGATAAAGAATAAATGCAAAGCACAATGTAAAGATACTTTTTCGTTAAGAATATTAAAACTGATACCTTTCTGTAACCAGGTTTTAAATGCATCGTTATAAACTTTCTACGGGTTTTCATGAACATTATTACTCATTAGGTTTGTGAGAAAAAAAAACTGACTGACTGACGAAGCCGAGCCGTCTATGAGATTGATCAACCCAATATATTTCTGTAGTCTATCAGTAACGAACCTAATAAGTGTTTTGTTTTCCCGAGTACTACCAAATGAGACATTTATTCACAAAAGCAATGATTTACGCAAATACATGTTAATGTGGCCTTACATCTCATCCATTTTTACATAATCGAACTCTTCAAAATTATCATTCTCACCTTTTAAATATTCGATCTTTTCTGCATCCTTGTTCACTTCAATGTGTTGTTGCTATTCAATTTTAAACATTTTCTCCCTTTCATTCGCAGAGGTTTGAGGAAATCTCAACGCTGTTATTTTTCTATGCTCTAGACACAACAATGTGACGTCATTTTAAAGAGCAACTACTCTATTTTGATACACACCCATGCGAATGTGTTCGGAATGTTTTCTTTATCGTTGCTAAGTACATAATTAATCCAGAGATGCTCGAATGAAAGTTCACGAGACTTCACCGAGATTAGTTCAGTTCCTGTGTAATTTCGAGCGGAAGTATATGAGTTCGAATAATATTAATATAGGTAAGAAGTTCTGGTCGTTTTTCATATCATATCATACTTTGATTTAAGTAAAAACATGAAAATCTTTTAAGATGTATGTTTTTTTCACCATCTAGCGGTTATTCAAATTAAACGATGATATCCAGAACAGAGTTATCGTTCGTGTTCAACCACGTGTAGAGCGGTTGAAAATATAAACATTGGGTTGCTTAAAAAAATCATAGCCAGGTTTGATGCTTGTTGTGTGCAATACCATGTTTTTAAAAAATATAATGGGTGTCTGTTTTGCATAAAAACTTAATATATCGAGACATTTTCAAGGGACATTCTGCATAAAATAGTTTATTCTGTTTCACTATTGATTCTATTACTAGGTCAGGCGCGGATCGAAAAACTAATCTTCAGGGGAATCTCTACAAGCATGGAAATTAATTGTTGCAACAGCAGACAAAAACTATTTTTTGTATTGTCACATTTATTTCTAGAACACATTTTATCCATCAATTAATGAAGATAAATTTTAAAATTAATAAATCTTTAGATTTTATATTTGACTACAAGTACCTAGATTTTATATGAAATAGGCTATAAACACGAGGCGCGATTTTTACTGCGAAACTGAAAGGGTCAAATAAAAACACGTGGTCTAAAATTTAAATGACAATAACATTCGCAGTGGTGACATGTATTTTAAAAACTTTCAGAATGCATTTTCTGTAATATATATTTGAAATGTCGAGATGAGTGGACGAAGAGTCGACAATATTGCAAATTATTTAATCTTACCAGACGGTCTTAGCTGTCCAAATTCCTCAAAACATGGGCATGTTTTTTGTGAGATCCAATCTGAACATTGTGGTCCACGGTTTTTTAAATTCACGTTTTAATGGCCTTTCATTTGTTAATTAGATGCACTGAGTAGAGGTAGCTTTGACACCAACATCTGCTAATTCTTTGGCAATACTTTCCAAAAGTGCTTTATGAACTTTGTTGCTGTATAAATCCTTCTCCTTTTATCTCCTTACATCAATCAAAGTACTGAAGTACTGAAAGCCAGGCTCTTTTGGTGTGTCTACGCGTACCATGTAGTAAAGACTGAAAATCTCTCTCTCTCTCTCTCTCTCTCTCTCTCTCTCTCTCTCTCTCTCTCTCTCTCTCTCTCTCTCTCTCTCTCTCTCTCTCTCTCTCATGCTTTTAATGTCGGCAAAGCGTCAGAGAGCGACCAAATTTTGAAAGCGGCTAAAAGCAAATATATGTTTGTCTAGTAGAAAAAAGTTCAACAGTTGCTGCTTTGAATTTTGCAACAAGCGTTATATTATATCCAATCCCCATTTCTTCAACGCGCAGCAAACTAATTCATGGAAATTCATGCGCATTGTATGTGTCCAAAATTGTTTTTTTTAAAACACGTTATTAATAAGAAAGCTAAAAAAGATAGACAATTTCTCGAAATTAAAATAAAGAAACAAAATACCAACACTTTTGACAAAACGTGGCTCTTTGTGTAACTATTTGGTATAGCGAAAGCTTTTACTTTGACGCTGTTTGGTTTTTTGTTTACTTTTGAATTTGTGCTATTTATAGTAACATTGGTGATTTGCCTGCCTACAGCCAGATTCTGCTCAGCAGAGCCCGGCTAAAAATTGTCTGAGTGTCTTTCTTTTTACACTTTTAGGTCAGCTAGCTCGGGTTCTTTATCTGCATCACATTCGCCAGGATATCCGAAAGATGATAGTATTATAAAGTATACTAGTACATTTATATACATGCACTTGATTGGATTTTAATTTACTAGTACATGTATTGTACATGTATATATTGTAATAGCCATTTAAGTGATTTTATATAGGGGTTGATTTTACTATTTCAAGAATTTACCATTAATCATGGTCATTGATGTCAACGTTTGTCATTATTTATTGTTTATATTACACTGTGTAGGTCCCATGTTTTTTTTTTATTTTATCCATGCACATACTTATTTCCTAAAGCATTTTTATTTGTTATTCATGTTATGGATAAAGGAACCTATTGATGATCAGCATTAAAATGTACTTACAGTAGTTTCAGTGATGATATAAGTGAATCCTCACTATAAATAACATGGCTTCTACACTTAGTGCATGTAGGCTGCCATTGTGTGACATCATCAAGTAGTTCACTTGGCGCAATAATTTGAACATTTGCATTTATGAATAGCAAGTATAAGTAGATACTGTCAAAATAATATTGTTATTAACTAATCCTTATTGCATTACCTGTAGATATGTTTTCTAATTCTATTAGATCTTTTGATTGGTACTATTTTACTCTGCCCCAGAATAGGAGTAATACAGTCAGTGTTGTTAGCTTTATGTAGTTCCACCCAAGGATATAGTCCCTATTCAAAAATAGTGATTACTTGATGTATTAATGAATTAATTCATCAGCTTTAGATATAGAATTAGTACAAAAACAGTTATTAGGTAGAATTGAACACTTTAATTATTCTTAATTGATTTATTTATAATGAGTTATTCCTGTCAGGAATTGTCAGGAGAATAGAGCATTTTGATTGGTTAGTGACTAGCTGCAAAAGTTATATAAGGGAGACAGCTGCTCAGTTTAGTCAGATAGCTCCATTGGTAGCTCCACCAATAACGCCCCGACCAAAATTATCACCTCATATTACTCAAAGAATGATTCCTTATTCCTTATGGAATACAAGTGACACGCTTATATTTCTAACCTATGTACATGTTCATGGTTTTGTAGTGTAGTAGTATAGATTAACATTATTTTGAAAGATCCTGAACACGATTGACACAATGATTATCATTCACAGTCCACGTTTTTAATATTTTTTATAAACATTTAATCATAAATGACATTAAAATCACGTTTGTGTGAACATAATGGCATGATCAACCTAGACGGCCACATATATATAACATTTCCTACGATGGCCGATATGGGTCGGACAAAAAGTAATCACGAGTTGTGTTTGATTTGCCGGCAATTCCTGAAATGCCGGCAAAAAGTAACCACGAGTTATATTTGATTTGCCGGCAATTCTTAGATGCCGGCAAATCTCAAACGTGGGCAAATCTTACTTATTGTTCAATTAAAATACCAGAGGATATAGAGGTCAAAAAGTCTCGTTATCTTAATTGATAAAAGGGTTTGACCAAAAACATGGCAGTTTTACTTGCAACGTGCATTATTAATGACATCAAACAGAACACAAGAGCAAATTAAAAAAAAAAGACGGCATCATAACATGCAGACATGTGTTAAACTCATTGGAACCCGACACTCTTAATGAAGCATTTGATCAATTGCTTACAAATCATAACTAATTAAGAGCGTTTCGGAGGTATTTTAAATAGCACATGTGATATTTCAAATTTGTAATAAGGCCCACTTCGTCCGAAGCTCACCATTAACATAAATCGATTAATCTCTTTGAGCTTCATTTGGTTTTAATTTGGATCTAATGATAAGATCACCTATATTTTTGTGTTTACTGTATGCAACCATAGGAGGTGTTGTGAATAATTTTTGCATACTTCGTCATGTTGTATGTTATCCCAGTATTTCATAAGTCGTTTCCTTAATTCTTTTATACAAATTTGGTCACCAAAACATTAGATACAGCCTTTTTATTGTGTTCTTTTATTTTTTAGAAGATTAATTATATTTGCTGAAATAGTTTCTTGCATAATAGGTTCAATTTCTGATTGTTTTTAATCTCTTTTTTTTAGATGAGTTTTAAAGTCTTTAAAAATACTTTGTAATACAGCTTGATCACTAGTATTTCTCAGATGTCTGGTACATTCTCCTTTAAGTAGGCCCTTGAAAACTGATGAGCTATGAGCACTTTGTCTGTGCAGGTATTGGAAGCTGTTAGTAGGTTTGATATATGAGCGAATGTCTAATCGCTGGCTATCTGAGAATCTTGTTTTCTTGTATATGGTCGTGTCTAAGAAATTGACTGGTGTGAGATAGTTCATAAGTAAATCTCAGATATTTATGACAAGAGTTCCCTATGTCAAAAAATTCTTTAAATTCATCCGGGCTTCCATTAAATAGAACAAAGCCGTCATCTCTATATTTGCCGTGATAAATAAGTTTCGAAAGGCCCTCAACATTGTCGGCGCGCAATTCCCCCCTTACTTCTCCTCATACTTTGCTTCTTTTCAACCCTTTCGACCAATTAAGATAACTTGACTTTTTTGACCTCAATCTTCTGGTATTTTAATAAAACATTAAATATAAGATTTGCCCACATTTAAGATTTGCCGGCATCTAAGAATTGCCGGCAAATCAAGCACAACTCGTGGTTCCTTTTTGCCGGCATTTCAGGAATTGCCGGCAAATCAAACACATCTCATGGTTACATTTTGTCCGGCCCATATCGGCCATCGTAATTTCCAGTATATCAAACGCACAGCCTGTTCATTGCACGCGATGTGGAAGTTCCTTTTTGTCGTTGCTTTCTCTATTGCAGCCACTCAAGGTAAACATTTCTATTACATTTCCTTCTATTTTGTAGGAGTGATTATTCACTTTCGCTTGCAGTAATAGTCACGCACATGTATTTGTCATTAACACAAATAAAATTCATAGGTAGCATTGAAAGAAAAGTGGTTACCTGCGAACACCAACAGCTGGATATAGGTTGTGGGAGAGAGGAAGTGATTAACGTGATCAGTGCCATGTATGGGCGAACAGATAATCATACATGTTCAAATGAGACAAACCCCGCAACTACCAGCTGTAGAGCAAAGCATGCAACGGAAATAGTCCGATGGGCAATGTCAGGGGTAAAATGACTGCCGAGTAACGGCATCCACTTCTGTATTTGGAGATCCTTGCTTTGGAACATTCAAATACCTGACAGTAACGTACAAGTGCCAAAGTTAGTATCATTTATTTTAGAAACACATATGATGTATATTTGTGCATATTAGATATCGTCTCAGATCTTGTCCTGCATATTCTGAAGTTTGAGACAAACTCCCTTTAACTTAATTCCAATGGTTCACAGATTTAAATTTTGAACACTACAAGAACGAGATTTGATTCCTATACTGACCATGGGCAACTCATTTAAATTTTCTTGTTTAATTGAAAATCTATTATCCTTGAATCATTAATGAGAGAGCGAAATTATTTCGCTTTTTTTATACTTACGAAATTAAAGAACATGTCATGGAACATGCCTTTGATAAACGATGCATGCAGAAGCATTTACACGAATTGTGAGTATGCATACACGGAATTGTGGCGAAAGCCATTCGGAATAGGGTATGAATTTTTTATGAGCGCGATGAAATTCAACCCGAATACCCCTCCTCTTGGAAAAGTAAAATTTATGAAATTCACATAGTAATAAATCATAATGTATTTATAAAGGGACTATTTCTGATGCAAATGAAATCATTACAGTCACTTGCGAAAACCAGCAATTGGATATGACATGCGGTCACGATGAAGCCATTCACGTGAGCAATGTCATATACGGGCGAACTGACGATTCTACATGCTCACGTGGTGATAAAACTAAAAGATGTAGGGCAAGGCTTGCAACAGAAATACTCAGAGAACGGTGTTGGGGGAAGTAGACGCACCTGTAAGGTTAAAGCATCGAATTCTCTATTCGGAAATCCTTGCGTCGGAACATTCAAATATTTGATAGTTGCATATAAGTGCTACAGTGAGTATCATAATTAGTTTAAGAAATATTTTATTCAATAATATACATATAAGTATACAAGTGAATATGGATTGAAGAGCAGGCAAAAATAGCCTACAATAGTTCTCTCTATTATATCATATCATATCTATCATATTATGATAGATATCATATTAAAAGGCACATAAGCGAAATTCGTATGCTGCAAGATGTTTCAGTGCCATTCCGGTATGAACGAAAGTTGTACAATATAACACAAAAATAAATTCTGGGCCAATGTATGCTGTTGATCTCCAGTTACAACTGATTCATTCATTATTTAATTGTAAGGAAAATAGTTTTATTTATTTCTAGAACAATATTTTTCGGACTAGAACTGGTACATGTCTGTCTTCAACTTTTTAAAACACCATTAATCCGATGGAGGTTTTATTCATACAATGAGGAATACAGCCTTGGTGAAGACATTATGAAAACCAAAAATAGGAAAGAGAAATACCCGGCTTGCGGACACTTTTTCTGTAATCGAGATGATATGGTAATAAATGTTCAATATTCATTAGTTATGATTGGGGGGTCGGGTGGGGGCTTTTTTGTATTTTTGTTTCTTTTTATTTGTTCCTTCTTTATTTTTTTCCAAGTTGCACAAAAAAAAACTCGGTTCAATAAGGAAACAAGCTGAGGATATTATAAATAATTATGTCCTGTTGAAACATTTTTCTCACTTAGTAAGTTTTAATTTCTATGGGATTTTGTTTTTAAAATGAATATTTTACCTGTCAGGTGCACTAAACAAAAGTGGTTTTAATTTAAAGGGAATTGCTCATCATCTGACATACATGTACAATATTTTTGGAAACAACACCTTAGACGGCTGCAGAATTTAAAATGTCACATTGACACTGGCAAAATAATCCGGCACAGTGTTATAAATAAGAATAAAAAATAACAATAACGTTAAACAGATTAACAGAAGTTGACATCCAGTATGTTCTACTTTGTACGTAACCACATTTAAAATGGTTTTGGTACAAATCATTTAAACAGAAGTACAAGGTCGAAAGGAATCCAAAAGCTTGACTAAATGTACCAATACAGAACAAAGAACAATATATCAACACTAACCAACACTTGAAACAATGGTCACAAGTACTCACTCAAAGGAAAACTTTTTTTTACCTTTGCTTCGTCGAACACAAAAAAAATTCAAATAAAATCTTTCTCCATCAAATTTATTTACACTTCAGCATTTATATTACATTTATGTATAATTTAGTGGTGTAACGTCTCTGTAAAATATACTGATAATCAGCCGTAATTTACAATAACAAGATATCAACATCAATCAACCTATTAAAATCATCTAAAACACACAAATGCATCACAGATATGTCTTCCGAATACGTTTGTATTACCTTGCTTATATGTCAACAACAACATATTAAGGAAAAAAAGAAAACTAGTACATGAAAATCTTAGATTTCTTTGTTCAACTAGAAATCACAACAACATAGCTGGCGTTAACACAGATCTTGAACAAACGACACATGTTATCTATTAAAACATAAACATAAAACTTCATAAGACATAACAACACAACATGAATACTGAACACTTGAGTCAGACACCGCCGTAAACAGATTCAGTTCTCTACACAGACAAAATCGTTGCCTTTCGACATGCAGAAGACACAACACCGGTCCAAATAAGGTAGTGGCAAGTTCTGGTTCTCCGACCCTCAGCTCATTAGACGCTGGCTCTTCTCCCCGCCCCCTGTACGGACTGGGAATCCCCTGGCCCCTAAGACGACTCTTGGTCCACTAACAGGAAGGTGACTCGTCCTGGTTGCTGTCCTGTCTCTGGAATATGTAGGTGGCCACATCCTGGAGCCGACTCAGGACCAGGCTTCCCATTCCTGATACAGGGGAGCTAGGGCCGGTGGAAGAATTGCTGGAAGATTGGTTCCCTTCAAAAGGAAATTATTCGATAATGCAATCATACCATCTTGTCACATACTGTTCATTGTATACGGCTAACATGTTTACAAATGTAATGTACGGATGAAAATAAAAATAATTTGTCGTTAACAGTGTCAAAAACATAAAGCCGAATTTCCTTGAAATTAACTTTTTTCTACACCTAGTTTGATAAATAATTAATATGGCTTTGTAATGCTTTCATCTGATCTATCAAACAAAACTTGCTTGTAACTTAGTAGAAAAAAAACTTTTGTAACAGAACATTGCGAAAACCCAGAGCAGTCTCACGTGAACGCTTAATATAATTCAGAGACAGCTCATTGGAATAAAAAAAAAGTTTCCGTTTCATGAGTTTTTCATTAATCTCAGTCCAACAATGAGAAAGCTGTGTTTAGAAACGAATCGAAGAAAGTGTAATGAAAAAATTGTCATTTCCAAAAGCATTCAAACGATTTGTGAAAATTCCTTCACGAATGTGTAAAGGGGCTAATCAGAACAGGACTTTAATTATTCATGAGAATGTAAAACAGTTGGTGTCGTGAGTTTGCACACCGTCAGTAAGCGTATGCTAGACTGATTGTGTGCTTTAACACGATGAATATCACATTCAAATTGATCTGAAGCAAAGTGAGCATATGTATGCGCTCACGTTTGATTTACAGCAGTTCTATAATCTCTTTGAGATAAAAACAAAACATTATAAATGATACTACGTGTACATAAACTATTCAAATCACTTATAAATAAGTATATTATTGTTGTGGTATTTCTAACTAGGTAGTGCATTTTTTTCAAAATAGAGGTTTGTACATTTGTTAGATATATAAAGAATCTTTCTACTTCTCACACAAATGACAAAGCACACAATTTAAGATTAACACTTCGAAAAATTACATGATGTGCAGATTTTAACTATCATTTGTGATTCACTCGAAGACAAAAAAAATCAAACAAAACGAAATAAAATACATAAATTGCAAGTGGTTTTTTACGGTTCCAATATTGTGAACACGAGATGCAAAACTCAAGAAATTTCTTTTTAGTTTACTACAGAATAACGACAGATTCTACTTCATAAGCTTTTGTTAATGATATACCTTGGCACTGCTGAAGTATCAGGTCATTTCCTACATGTTGAAGAATTTCTTTTTTAATTTCTTTTAGAAGGAAAAGTTGCGGTATCGGTTCATTATACTTTCTTCATTTTTGGTAGTTAAAAAGTCTGGCGTTGAGACATACATATAAAACCTTATTTCTATGAGAAGATCATAAACTCCTCTAAACGATATTATCGCCACTTGAAAATATTCTCTACATCCTACTAAATTGGGTTGCGTTGATTTTATATTTTCACACATATGTAACGCAGCTAAAATAAATTTTTTAACGGATCTGGCTACCACTTGTTTTAAGATATTCAAGAATAATTCAAGATTGATACTTTGAATCATGACTAACAAATGTTACATGGAGTTCATGAACTCAAAAATACTATAGTCTACAACGGTATACCTCGTGGTGCTCTTGTGACGGGGACGTGTGGTGAGGCCAGTGGAGTGTTACTGTATGGGGGTGAAGAAATGGGGGTCACAAACTTGCTAGTGGTGGCCCGCGTCAAGAAATCGTCAAGTTCCTTCATCGTCAGTTTGTTGTGCAGAGTTTCCAAGGGGTGGAGGCTTGGCACCATGTTGAATCCCTCGAAAGCTGAAACAGCACATAAAATATGGTCAGTATACACAAATCTATACCCGAGAGTATGCTGACTTAGTTGTTAACTTGACTTAATATTGATTTCAACCATCCACATAAATTTATATACCTGTAGCACGGTGGGTAAGTTGTAAACTTGCCTTAATATTGACTTCAACCATACGCCTTCATTGCTTTCAAATCTAGCTTTCTCTATACACTCTAACACCACACCTTACCTGACCCATTAAGAAGTATTGTTCTGATTTATTGAAATAGTATAAAAGTGTACTATCGTTACTTATTTACTGATAAACCATGCGAGGAAGTTGATATCCGCATGTTTCATTATACATAAAATAAAATATATAATTTGGATAATACATAACATTAAGAAGAAATAGAGAGGTTTTAAATGACTTTTTTTCTTATATACCAGTAATATATAACCAAGATTATGTCAAATTCAGTGCTGAGAATAAATTTTAATAGAGCAAACTCCTTCATTGTTTTGTAAACATGAAACTTCAAACAATGTGTTTTCAAAAATAAAACACACGTTTTCTTCTCTTTTTTAATCTTCATGTGGGGTAGACAGTAGCAGTAACAGTATTAGTTATGGTGTGAAACAACTGAAATGGTTTGCATAAAGTTAATTAATGCAAAAAAGGGAAGGGATAGGAAACAATACACCACAGCAGCCAGCAAAGAGATAAACCTTGAGAAGGTTCCTCTTCTGACAAAGGACAGGGCACTGAAACAAGCAAACAGTAGCTATCTACAGACCAAAGATCTTAAAGGGAGTTTTCTCTTTGAAAGAGTAGTGGTATATTTTCTAAAAGACACAAGTATCAAAGACAGTTAAAGAATGAAGTTTTCAGAGATTTCTCTCTTTGGAAATCAGTATGAGCTTGCTTTACGTTCTAGTTTGCAATTACAAGTGCAAAATTCAGTTTTTGAAATTCCTTTTTATTTTCATTGTAATAGTATTGGTATTTTTTTCACAGGAGAAGAGTTCCAAAGACACCAAAGTAAAAAATTGTGGGAAAAAAAATGAAACTATAAATTTAAAGAATTATTTGATAGAAATTATATTATAAATACGATTTAAAAACTTGAAAATTGTCTGCTGTATCTCAAAAGAAGCCCTCTCCTAGCTATCCAGTGTAAACTGATTGGAACAATTAGTGCTAACTGAATGAAACTGCAATGAACACACTTTGATACATACCATTTGATCCTGTCAAAACATAAAGACATGCATTGAACAAAACAATGTAAAGTGTTATCTTTAGCAGTAGAGGTGCAATTACTCAACAAAAATCAAAATGGAATAAAAATATATAATTCAAAATAAAAAATATCAATAAATCTGTAGTTTTCTATTCAACAAGCTTATGAAACTAAAATATGCTTGAGTTTAAGGTTCACTGTTAAAAATTCAAAAAGGTATGAAATTAATCTGGTAAGCTGAACATAATGTAAAAAATAAGTTAAATAACGCAATGTTCCAAGCTTAAGAATCTACCATTGTTTGATGTTGCATTAGGAAAGCACCCAATCAATGTTGTTTTGAAGCCCCAGAACATTTCAAGTAGTATTTTACAACAGAGAAGGCAGGAGAAACGAAATAAATTGACAGTCACTTCTTATAGACACTGAAGAAGGGTTAGCACCACGATGCACAAAAAATACAACCAAGGGATCAACCAAGGAGATGTGGTATTCCATTATCTATTAAAGGAACGGGATCAAAAGTTCTCACAATAATTTTTTCTTTAAAAAAGTAAACCAATGGTGATAACTTTCTTTACCATCATATGATGGAAGTTAATTAAGTAAACATAACTAAGATAAGGTTTATGAATAAACAGTCATCTATACTTTTATAATGGTAAGCCACATAGCAAATTAAAAAAAATCAAAACTCTTTGTTTTCAAGTTATTTCATTTTAGATTTATTATCAGTTAGAAAACAATTAAAGCTGGCAATTGTTATAGCTCCTTACATTAGAAATAAACAAATATATTTCAAATGAAGCTTTTGATCCCATCCTATTTGAAAATTTTATTATAAACTTACAAAACTGTATATAAATATATATATAATTATACTAATAAATTTTGCAAACATATAAAAGATAATTTGCAATGCTCTTTTGGGGCCACTTTTTTGGCATAACAAGAAAAGTATTGTTAAATATATAATTATACAATGGCACTGTATAAAAAAAAACAGATTATGTATTAATGATTAATGAAGCTCTAAATTAGACCTACATGCATTTCAAAGATTCAAGCCATACATTTGACATCTACAGTCATTTTTCTTGAAAAGAACATGAGGGGCAAGGGACATGCTTGACCTTTATTATCTGTATAGACAACATGCTAGCTCTTGCAGTGTTAAGACGTCATTCAACCGCTGTGCCCACAAAGTGGACAGTGTGTACTACAATGACCCCTACCAGCTGTATTAGACCCCCAACTGGATGCTGATCTAGACCTGCACATGTTCACTTCTCTCTGTATGATGTAGTTCTCTAGAACGAAATTTCATTTACAAAAAAAATGAAATTAATTTACTGTATCATATTGTGCGCTGAACAGCATTATAAAATGATATCCGATTTCACTGCCTTTTAAATAAATCCATAAATATGTTCCCCTAATTCTTGATTCATTAGATTTAATTTAAAGATCTTGATGAATTTTGTTTTTTAATAAATACGGTAACTACCATACATGCATTCAAGAAAGTATACCTATAAAGCTCACATTCATTGAAAAAATTATACCAAAAAATTCATAGAGCTCTAATCTAATATACAAGAAAATCAAACAAAGGCCAAATGTTGAATTAATTGCAACGCAAACAACTAAATATTGTAAGGATTCATGATGGACCAGCCAATGATCAGAAGCTGAAGTTGTAAAACACACAAGGGATTTCCAGAATGGATTAGGAGCCCAATCATTCCACACTGGAGTAAAAATGATCCAGGACCTGCTGCAGTTCTACAATATGAGACTACCAATATATGAACAACAGTGTCCATACCTTTGAGGGTCTCAGGATTCAGGTAAAACAGACTAGAACAAGAGTTCCTTCTCTTGTCGCTGGCCAAAGGTAGATGAACAGTCAGATAGTGTCTATCATACAGATCTGAAATGGAGAACATTCATTGTGAATTGCGTGACTGTCATAAGAAAATGGTATGAACTAGTAATTATAATAAAATAACTGGAATTTACTTTCTGAAAAATATGTACATATCATTTAATATATGTTATTTCAAGTTTCATTAAAAGTACATGCACGGATCTAGGGAGTGGGGTCAGAGGGGGGGGGGGGTCTAGCAGAGGGGTCTATTCAAATTTTTTTAAATTACAACATAAAATTCCAAAAATATGCCCCCCGGAAAACTTAAAAAAACTGTCAGGCCCCCCCCCCTGGAAAAATTATCTGGATGCACACATGAAGGAGAAGTCACAGGGTGTGAAGGACCCTGATTCAACAGTATGCACAATGAGTCAATGACTGATGGACATGGGAATAGAGCCCTACCGTGCCTGTCCACCTTGGGTTCCGCAGGTTTATCCTCCAGGCTCCTACTTCTCTTCTCCTCTAGGCTCTGGGACCGCACCGGCTCCGCTACAACAGACAATGGGCAGTGAAAACATGGACCTCAAACTCTTTGACAAAAACAGCTCTGTACATCTGATCAACAATATATGAGGACAAAATACATCCATGATCATAGCATGTTGAAATATTTTTTTTAAGTTGAAAATGGAGTTTTATTCAAACACAATTTGAATCAGATGGTGAAATACATTGCATAGCTTTTTTTATTTATTTGGAATCTAATTATAAGTACAGATTGAAATTAGGTTATTTCATTTGATTCAAGATCAACAATATGTTGAGATTTAAATAATCGGCATTTAATATAATTGTCTAAATACATATACCTAATATACGTCTATTCTGAGTCATATTAAATCATTATATTTTTAATTTCATGACATTAGTATGGGAATGGATCATGCAACCTCTGAGTTTGTGAGAAATACATTTGCTCGATATTTACAGGAAGCATGCACTTCACTTGATGGAAAGTTTTACTATACATAAATGGCTCTTTCAATATTAATTTGAAGTTATCATGCCATACATGTTTTGACTGTTAATTGATATAATGGTGAAAGGAGAGTGGCAGGGTATTATCAAGGTTATGGAAGCTGAAATTGAAATAGTATTCCTATTATGATTCATTTCACCATCAGGAATGAGATAAGGATACATATCTATATTTCTTGTATGATGTGTAAATAAAATGAATATGAAAATCTGTAAAATAAGCTACATGTATATCTGCAATTAAATATATAATTGAACTGTAGTGTTATCTTACATATAATTACTTTAATTACTGTGGATTCGTTAGAATTTGTCGGGGCTCAATTTTCATTCAAGTTGATTTTATAGGCCTGTCTCACTGACAAAATTTACATACATGTGTATTACTTTACAGTATGATACTATCTAACTGAAATAGTTGAAAATCTACACCAATTGGCCTCCTTGAAATTTAGCGATTCCACAGTACTCATTTTAATAAAAGCCCCCAGAATAGGGAGAAGCTATGGAAGATGCTTTAATCCATAAACCAAGCAAAATGTCATAAAAAAATATATGTGCATAAGATATCTAAAAATGTGACTGTGTCAAGGTGTTCTTTTTTTAATAGTTCATCAAAATCACAATGTAAAGTGTACAATTCGACATCAAATCTATTTTGATGACACTTATTACAAGCAAGTACAAAACTGTAGTATGTTTCCAACACTTCTTTGTTTCAGAAAAGTCAGTTTTGAAAAACTCTACACATTTTAATGCATGTATGAAAAAAAGTTAAAAGATTACCCTTAAATGTGTACACATACAGAATAACAAACAAGTTTACAGGAATTAGTTTCAACCATCAGATATTTCTCAAGAGCAGACCTGTGGTCAGGTTTCTCAGCATACAGAACATCACAGGATATGATAGGTTTTTTATCTTTTTTCTTTAAATATTACAAATGTATTACACGTAACATTCTACACAACCATTGACCTGGGTGCACATTTTTACAGATATTTTTACGAAACTACAGACAGGTGCAAATCTTACCTGGACCAACAAATCGAACACGAGATTTGGTTCTCCCGACAGCTTGTGTGACAATATTGACAGAATATCAAACACATTCCCACAATGACAAGGAGATTTTAATTAATGTTCTGTGACATACCTCGCCCAGTGCAAACAATAGGCATACAAAATACCATACCATCATTTTCTCCTATAATTCTTGCCATCCACCCCTCCCCCCCCCCCCCCCCCATACCATAAAAAGAAATATGAATGATATATGATTGAAAAATGATAATAACTGAAGTCATTTCAATAATTATACAAGAAAGTAAATTCACAGCAACATCCATTAACCTTAGCATGTCATTTAGAAGAAGCTGGTCATAAAAAAAATATAGCATATACTATGAAAAACATTTAAAAAAAATTCCACTTAAAGAAAGTACAGGAGTAAACAGACAGGAATGACTATACATGTACTATTTAAAGATGTGAGCACATAATACACAGAACTGAATTACAGTCTCACCTAAAGACTCCATGTCCTGATGACTGTTTGAAGATGGAGACAGGATTTCTATCGGTTCAGACACTGATGCTATTGGCAGGTTGGATGGCTTCTCCTCCTGTAATTCACCATTATATAATTCAAATTGTTCTAATTTTCTATTGACAAACATTTTAATTATACCTGTTTGTGATAACTATACCTATTTATGTCAGTCTGAATAATGTACTGTACACAGGGCTATTTTTGCCTTTCTACACTTGCAAACAGTTTTGCCCCGGCCGCCGTCTTACATTCGCCCAGACACAGTATGTTTAAAAAGAAATAAGTTGAAGCATTGAAATTCGTACAGTCTTAAATATGCCTGCTGACAACAAGGACGAAAGGGGCAAAAATAAAACGGGGGCAAATATTCCCCTGTGTATAGTACGGTATTATGGAATTTATGTAATAACGTAAGTGAAGGTGATTGACAAATGAAAACATAATAGGTATGTTTGGAAGAACATCTTGTTTCACGGTGGTGCCACAGTGATGATTGAGATATAAGTAAATTGAGATATTGAGATGAAGTATAAGGTAGTGGTAACGGAATTAGTACCTTGTGTTTCTTTTCCTCATCGTGTTCCGGGTCACTGCCCCAGTCCCACTCTGGAATCGCAGGGTCTGCATTTTTACTGGCAGGTTCTGACACTTTCACAGCCTGTTACAGTAAAACACGGTTATAGTGAACACTTTTATAATGAATTGACACTAACAGCAAGTGATTTGCATTCCCTGTGATTTTATTACATGTTGTAAACCTGACAGATAAAACAAATTACACTCATAACAAAGCAAAATGGCCAGTCCCCGGCACTTAGTTAAAAGCGTGATTTACTGTACAGAACCAGTTTCATACACAGACTTCATTATCAACCACAGAATAAACAAAAAGGAAGAGAGTGAAATTCACATTAATCTTATACAGGTCAAAATTAATTAACATAGTTTTCATTTTATGCAAAAATCAATTTTCAATTCTTGAACAATAACAGCTTAAATCTAATTTGTTTCAATCATGGAATTCCATGAAACAAAAAAAAGATACCTGGAAGCAAAACAAATGTCATGCATTTCCCCTACCTTAACTTTCGAATCCTTCACTACATCATTTTTTAATTCTGATTCACGGACAGGCTCTGTTTTGAACTTTGACTCATTCACTGGTTCTGTTTTGAACTTTGACCCATTGACTGGCTCTGTTTTAGACTTTCTTTCATCGACTGACTCAGCCTTCAGTTTGATTTCATTCTCAGATTTCAGTCTTGATTCACTAACTGGTTCAGTCTTGAATTTGGAATTACTGGCTGGTTCAGCTGTCACGCTGGACTCTTTGACTGGTTCACTCTTGAACTTTGACTCCTTGACTGGTTCACTCTTGAACTTTGACTCCTTGACTGGTTCTGGAAATACGCTCTTGTGATCTCCCTGTTCTGCTTGACTGATGAGATTGATATCGTCCATATTGTGTACATTGTTGTGAGCATGCTCAAATATGTCTGCCTCCTCAAACTCTTCCTGTTCCTGTATGATCATTGGAGCCGACACTGGGCGGTCATGGAAGTCTCGGGGCGACTTGGACCACTGGTACTCTCCGTATTTGTGACACTTCTTCTCCTCTTTTTCTTTTGCTGTCTCTCGCTTCATCTAAAAATATAACATTGTTTCATTTAAAGAAATCATTTTTTATTGATAACTCTCGACAAAATCATGATTTCTTATCATTGTCTTCACATTTGAAGTGTTGATACAACAACATTACCAAAGAGCCGTTGGGATTTCTGTAGGCCATTGACTTGGACTGTATAAGAGGGTAGTGGAAACCCTTCTCCCCGTAGCTGTACGCACCCGGACTAAAATGAAGCTCAATGTGAAAGCGTTCATCTGATGTGCTATCCTGAAATATGCAAACAATCATAAATGCAAAAACATCACATCCTTAACTTTGATTGAATTTTGGGGAAATTACAAATTACATGTTCTCTGACAATGATGTAGATTACAAATTACATGTTCTCTGACAATGATGTAGATTACAAATTACATGTTCTCTGACAATCATGTAGATTACAAATTACATATTCTCTGACAATCATGTAGATTACAAATTACATGTTCTCTGACAATCATGTAGATTACAAATTACATGTTCTCTGCCAATCATGTAGATTACAAATTACATGTTCTCTGACAATCATGTAGATTCCCATGCCATACCCTTACTTACTGATGGATGGACAGACAATACAATACAGATGGACAAAAACACTGATTCAATCATACCCCTCCAAGTTTGTTTTTTGGGGTGAGTGTATTTTCTTATGTATAAACAAAAACATGGCAAAACTGTTCCTGCTCTTCAAAATAGGGTATGACCATGCCACATTCTAGCAATTCAAATTCCTGTAGTTCTGTGTCCTTAGTACCTTGCTAGGGTCCTCAAACATCATGATGATAATCTGTGTCATATAGTTCAGTTCTGGAGTGTTGTTGATGAAATCCAGAGCCTTCCTCCACTGCTCCTCTGCATTCTCCTGTACAACACAAAAAACAATACTCAGTGAGTAGTTTGCTAAATAAAATAAATCAGCACAGTCAAAAAAGTGTATAAAGTACCGGTACATGTACCAATCAATCAGAACTTAAGATCTGAATTAAGAAATATAGGCCTAGATTTGAAATATTCTTGCTTCAGAATTATCTCTGTTATTAATAGAGTAAAACAATGTGGTGTCATCACAATTCATGTGAATTTGGATATATATGCCTTCATTTGATTAATTCTTATTCAATGAATTCAGTTTTGTTTATTTCTCTACAACATTTAGTAAATTTACACATTTGTTTAGAGCTATTTGTTTTAGCTATTTAACAAAAAACCTTTAAATTTATAAAAGATTGCTGGGATGAATTTCCTAAATTGTTTCAAAACTGCATGACATTGCCAACAATGCAACCTATTATCAACAGAGTATAACTCAGTCAAAAGGAGGTTCTAGACAGCTTAACACTCTGACACACAAACTTACATCACGAAGGCCTCCGTATCTCAGCATGTTTAACAGGGAGTGAATGTGACTCTCGCTGGTAAAATAGAGGCGAGTCCTTACAAATCTCTCAGGGGAAGAAACCCCTAAGGAGTATCTGAAATAAAATGTGCAACATAAATTTATGGAAACATATCCAAAAAAAACCCCACAAAACATTTAAATATAGGCTACAATTGTTTATTGTTCACATAAATGACCTCATAAAATGACAATAAAATGTACATTAGGCATTTACCCTGTTCTAACTTCTACAAGATGGATTAAGAATAATTAAAACTTAAAGGCAATTATATATGCTGAGGCTTGCCTAAAAACAATCTACTAGGTAAAATTATATTTTGGCTAGACTGGCAAATTATGATTGATGTGAGTACTGAGATGGACTCACAGAGAGTTGAGTCTCGTCGACTCGTCCTCTTCATCGGGGCTGACACACTGCACCATGTCACTGCGGATCTTCCTCATCAGAGGCGTGCACACACTCTGGGAGATGTGGAGCTTCTCATCAACAGTGATCCCATACTCCTACAAATCAATTAAATCTTATGTGATCCCATACTTCTACAAATCAACAATACCTCCATACAGTGATCCCATACTCCTACAAATCAATTTAATATCCATACAGTGATCCCATACTCCTACAAATCAATTAAATCTCCATGTAGTGATCCCATACTCCTACAAATCAATTAAATCTCCATACAGTGATCCCACACTCCTACAAATCAATTAAATCTCCATACAGTGATCCCATACTCCTACAAATAAATTTAATATCTATGTAGTAATCCCAACCTCCTACAAATCAATTCAATCTCCATACAGTGATCCCATACTCCTACAAATCAATTCAATCTCCATACAGTGATCCCATTCTCCTACAAATCAATTTAATATCTATGTAGTAATCCCAACCTCCTACAAATCAATTCAATCTCCATACAGTGATCCCAACCTCCTACAAATCAATTCAATCTCCATACAGTGATCCCATTCTCCTACAAATCAATTTAATATCTATGTAGTGATCCCAACCTCCTACAAATCAATTCAATCTCCATACAGTGATCCCATTCTCCTACAAATCAATCAACTTTGAATAAAAGTTAAAAAGATTCAATACTGCTAAAAAGTCATGCAGCCTTAAGAGTAATCACATACTAGACTCATCTGAAAGCAGTTCAATTTTCTGAATATAAATTTATTTATAATTATTAATACCGCTTTTAAAATTAGGAAAATGGTTTACATGTAATGAGAAAAAAGGATCCTCTTAAAACTATATTTATTTGTTTGTGTACTTTACAAAAACAACCAAGGAAGTTAACTTGTTTTTTATCTAATATAATGTACACTATGAGCACTTCTCAAACAATGAAAATAATATCATGCAAGTAAATTTTGTGTTCTTATTACAACCATACGAAAAAGGCTGGTTTGCAGCAATAAATTTTCCGACAAGGAGGCTCTCGCGAACCTCGCAGAATTTTCTCGCTTGGGAATAAAAGTTGGTTTACAGGTATATGACCTGTACTATACCTGAGGTATAACGATGTCTGCCAAAGCTTTGGAACATTCAAACAGCTCCTTGGCCCCCTCATACTGAATGGTCTTCTGGTTGTGCTGTAGGTCGTACTTGATGCAGTCGTATATGTCTGGGATCTTACTGACGTCAAATCGGCCGTCCTTCATCTTGAAGTCCTTCTCCAACTTGGCCCAGCGGCGAATTAATAGTTCCCATGACTCTCCATGATACAGTTTCAGATCTGAAATGTCAAAATTTTCATCACAATTTTGTTACAGTTTCCATTTTGTCTCCTTTAAGAGAATAATGTGGATTCATTAGAATTTGTATGGCTCAATTTCAATGTTATTCATGGGTAACCCTCCCCCATTTACATCCTCAACAAAAACAAATTTTGAAAGGGTCGATTTTCTAATGCAAAACCAAAGCATCCAAGAAATATCATCCTTACGATAAACCTAAAAACTCACACTCCATGAAAATTGACCCCCAAGAATTTAAATGAGAGTAGTAACATAACTAAATTTCACGCACCTCTTGTTCTGTGCTCCAATTTGAGTGTTCTAATTTTGGCAGTGAGCTCTTTTACCATGCTATACACATGTTCACAGAGTTTTCTTGGATTCTTGATGAAGTCCAGTGCCTTAATGAGAGATTCGCTGTAGGTAGGTGCCAACTGAAATAAAAAGACATTTCAGTAAACACTTTTCAAAATGTCATTTAATATAAGTGCTATGCCTTTTTTTATATTTTAGAAGTAATGATCTTGAAATTAACAAGGCAATGTGTATTTTTAAATCCTTACATTACATCAATACAATAACGTAAATTATATTTAGAATGTATTACATTTGGGGAAAATGATTTTTCAACAGAAAGGCATCAATTTGATTTAGAGTATTTTCTATAAAGACTGAACTTATTTTAAAATGATTTACAAATTTCTACAACTTATATCAGTATCTCTCATTTGCGCAGATGTTAGCACAAGGCTGTCATTGGTGTGGGAGGAAGCCGGAGTACCCAGAGGAAACCCAGGTGTTAAAGCAACTAGATAAATAGTCGCATTCGAAGTAGAACAGTGAACAATTCACTTTATCCTCACTGCTGCAACCCAAGTACTATGCCCCTGATCTAGAGTTATGTTCGACATTTGGCAATGTTTTTGAGGCAGAGGGAACATTCCACCTAAATGCCTAATAGAACACACAGCCAAATATAATACACTTAAGGTACCTTAAAGTAATCGTCTTCATCAAATTCCTTGTCTTCGTTCAACATATGAGTCAGCCTCTCTTTCACCCTGTTAAGAATAATTTTGGTTTTTAGTCTCTCTCTAAAGCTACTTTATAAAACTCAACAATCATCATCATTATTAGTGTCAGATATCCACCAATTTTTTTTTTTTTTTTTTTTTTGCTGTTTTCTTAATCTTTTTGGTACTGAAAATATTTATTAGCATAATCAAAAGTTTTTAAAAGTATTCAAACTACAAACCAAAGTCATAAAAGTGCCGACTAAATCATCTAACAGTATTTCAGTACCTGTATTTAATCATGCTGCAATGTCTTTCAGTGTTTGTACTGCCAAATGTGCAGGTATACATACTTAAACCTTTTCTAGATAAATACAACTAACTACTGGATATGAAGCTATAAATAGCACTTATAATCAAAAATTATTTAAAGATAAAAACTCTGGATTATTCACATACTATAAACCTTAAGGTATATGTTAATCATCAGGTAATAATCAATACATTTATAGGATAAATGTACTGTAAAAAGAAAAACATGGTTCACATATACTGGTATATTCCATGTACTAGAAATATTAAAATGATTAAAATAATATAAAAATTATGATGTTTTTATACACCAATATAAGAAATATAAGTTGTAAGATATTCATTGTAAGTTATTGAGGCAGACTCTAAATCTACACATAAAAAATGTACGTTCTCTAATAAAACTGTGTACTCTCTCTATTCCAAGAAATAAAATATAATGCATCACTCAATCCCCGTATGTGGAATGCATATGGAGTGTTT
Organism: Magallana gigas; assembly: GCF_963853765.1. Lineage (NCBI taxonomy): Eukaryota > Metazoa > Mollusca > Bivalvia > Ostreida > Ostreidae > Magallana > Magallana gigas. The sequence continues at coordinate 225,436 of NC_088861.1, read as the reverse complement.
AGAATACACCTCACTGAACATTTCATATTTATCTGATGCTACTCTAAACAATGGCATTTATTACAAACTGTGCAAAAAGTATACTATATCTGAGGTAGATATATGAATAGAGGTCATAAGGAGATAATCAGAGACAAAGACATGAGAGAGCTAGAATTTTCTTTGCTTGAATTTATCAGTTTAAGAAATAGGCTCATGCAACATCGCTAAATACATTTCAAAATGGCACTGATCCAAGTGAATTTTCCCAAGTGTTCTAATATTAATCAAATACTGCGAGTAAAAGCAAAAGTCTCGTTTTGTTTTGTTTTTTAATTCTACGTTATATTCAAATAATATGCAAGTACATGTACAACATACCATGAGGACATGAGCAAATGGTAAACTCACCTATTTCCAATATGACAGTAAAATTCAAACTAGCCTTTTTATTCAGGTGGTCAGAATTGAATTTATGTATACTTTGTCTTCAATAATCTTCATTTTAAAGTTACATGCATAACACACATTTCAAAGGAATAAGGATAGTGTCTCATTTCAAAGCTGAGAGAAGAAAATGTGTGGATCAATAACAAGGCTTAGCCTAGTGTTATAATCAAACTGCTGCTGAAAAACCATCTATCAAAGAGAATTCACAATGGACAAGACTTTGTCATACAAGATTATTTTAAAGCATAGCTATATGAAACATTGTCCTGAAAAACTCCTTTATGGCCAAAATACATATATCTGAATAAGGAAACAGTGTGAATAAAAAAAATGATGCATCAGGCGTTGCTTTAGTTAGATATTTACCGATCTTGCAATCTGAAAGCAATAGCCAAGACTACACCAATGTTGATCATTCAATAGTTACATAGACTCTATAGTCATCATTGTATAGTACTACCTAAAATAAAATACTGAGAATTGTCAGCTGGATTAAGAATTATGGATTAAAATACCTTATTTCACAGCACATATACTACATGTACCAGTAAATCAGCCAGAGTAAATTTAGTTCAAAAGAGAAAGAGATGAGCTTAAGTACATGTACTACACAAGATGTTTTTTTTTGTGATGAAAACTTCAAATTGTTAAATATTAGTGGCTAGACCAGAGCTGTTACAGGTGATTCACACACGGAGAGCGAGATAAGACAGATAAACGTGTTTACACTTGTTGGTACTTGGAGGTCTCCCCCTGTTTGTCCAGCAGACCATTCGTGTTGGCGCTCTTCACCATTTGTACCAGGATCGGAGGCAGCTCCCCCTCCAAGGCTAACAGCCCCTAAATAATTTCATATGCTTGTGAATTTTCTTGTACTTAATAAATAGAATAAAATTGGTTAAAATATCAAAACAATTCTGATTTCAGATTCCAGGGCTGCGTTTTACAAAAGAACTTACGACCAAATTAATGAATGTTTATTAATCACAAACTAATCAATATTTTATTGTTATAATTGTAAAATATAATTATGGAAATCAAAATAGGTGTAAATAAATGGTTTGATATAAATTTTGTTCATCAAAGACCGTTCCATGAGACTGAAAATATTTATGACTCTGTCGTAAGTTCTTTTGTAAAACGCAGCCCTGAGTTTTGAAACTTAAGACAAATTCAAATTCAATCTTGAATCTCGCTTTATATTACTTTGGTAAAAGTGAGACTGCTGAGATCAAAAGTGAGCTCGTCAGAGTTTGAGGACCTCAGTACGAATTCCAATAATGTCATAATAAATTTCAAGTTCATGTATTTAAAGAGAGGAATGTTGTCTATAGAATTGAAAATTATGAGACACAGTGACATGGTAGAACTGTACTTATTCTATTCACCGTATTCAGCTATCTTTACACAAATTTGCAATTGTTAAAAGTATTAATGATCCCGGGCTTAATATGTTGGGGATCAGCCAATATTGACATCATCATTGAACAAACCTTTGTAAATGCAGCAGCTGTCATTTGAACCCTGCCCTCATCGGAGGCATAGATTTTCAGATCATGTCGGAAAGTACTGTGTAGGCGTAAAAACCCTAGCCCTGGAGATTCAAACTGTCCTGTAAGAAAAAAAATATCTTCAGTCATCAAAGCAGTTTCATCATGTGAATTTTGATTTGTTTGATATCATTTCTAAATGGATTCACTGATTTTACAGATTGCATAAATTCTAATAAATAAAGAGAAAATAACCTGCTCTGATAAATCTACCATATATATTGTGCTAACAATTAGATTACCTATTCAATACTTATATATATATGTATCTGATTTTTGAATTTTTTTCCCTTTGTGATGAACAATGTATTTGAATTGTACCAGTTTTCATCATATGGTTTAATTTTTAATATGAACAATATATCTGACATGTAGCCTAATACATTAAGGTACAAAACATACCCTGGCCCCCTGGGTACAGAGTACGGAATGCTTTTCCTAGCTCCTCTGCCTGCACTTTTCCAGCAGGGGTCAGCTCCCCTCCCCACTTCACAATCAACAGCAAAGATGGGGGATGAGGCACGTCATCTTAAAGTACAGAAATGTCCTTTGTTAACTCCAGCTAACATAATACTATCTTCAAAAAATAAGTCCACAATTTTTTTTAATATGGTTTCCTTTTTTAACACATGAGTTATGAGTACCAAAGATTTCATAATATGATAATTCAAGAAATGTTAAAATAAAATCAAGATTATACAATTTTAAAGTAATAAATCTTGAAAGTAAGTTTGAATAATTTTTTTTAAATTCTGTTTCAGCATATCAAAACATGCATTTAATAAGAGTTTTAAAACAAATCAGAATAGATAGAATCTAATGCATTATATATTAATAAATCCTATAATTAGCGTACATGAGTATAACATTTAATGTAAATCATTAATTCTTTTATCATTTAAAGCTTTATTTCTTTTCCCCAATTTAAAATTTACAATTTAACAAAAAAAACCAAAACAGCTAGAATTTAAAACCAAAAGCAATGTGAAAAGCAAAATAAAATTGGAAGGGAGGTAACAAATACAGGTTGTGTACCCAGAGTTGTCTCTCTTTCTACAAAGTGATTTTCGTGTTTTTAAAAAAGAAAACCTACAGCAACACTAATATATTGACAAAATACATGTACTTGACATATTAAACTAAAGGCAAAGAATATCATAATTAAGTTTATTTTTCCACGCAAAAGACAAAATTTTAATTGAGATATACATAAATATTTAGTATTTGTTAAAAGCTAGATATTAAAAAGGTTCATGAACCTATGAATGAAACACTCTGGGTCCACTCCCCGATATCTGTGCACACACTGGGTACAGACCCTCACTGGAGGTGGCAAAGGGCCGCCCTGAGGGCTGATACTTCAGCTGAATCTTTCTGTGGATGCCAGTAAATTTGTACCTAGAGAGAGGACCCAAAAGATCAAACATTCTCCAGACCTCTATTAATTATTGCATGGCACTCGTGTTATTAAAAAAAATGAAGAAAAAAAGCGGGATCAGAGACGTTTACTTTGGCGCAAGCTGTATGCAAAAAAACACATGCAGCGTAGCTTAAAAGCAAAGCGGTTGTAAGAATGAATCCGTCTTTCTCGATTCCTCACTGTGCAAAAATAACAACACTGAGAAAATGATAGAATCCACCACCATGAGGAAAGAACTTGGCTTCATAGTCTGTTAAATTGATTTTGACAAAAATAAGAGTTATCAATGACCCGTTTGTATGTACTATGTACTGAAAAGAATCTTGTGCTAGTCATGAGTAATTCTATAGACTAAAATGAATATTAAACTTTTTGAAATGAAAAATTGTTAATATGATGCATTTAAGATCGCTGCCATGTTTTTTCCATTAACTGCAATGAGCTGATGAGAAGCAGAGCCAAAATAAATATTTCATGATGTACAAAATCAAAAAATGATAAATAAATAAATGAAGCATGCAGATGAATGAGGTGTGACTAGATACACAACACAAACTGTCTAGTACGTGATTAACAAGGCGAGACTACTAGTCAGTTGTTATGACATGAGTACGATACAGACTACACACCATCTTCACTAGAAGACCGCTTAGATTTGCGGTGTCCGAATGGCTGGTATTTCAGCTGAACTTTGCGATTAATCCCTGAGAAATGACCGTACCTAAAAATTTAACAGGGACAGACACAGTTAACAGAGTGTATACACTATACATGTATTGAGCTGATGAAGGCTAGATATATACATCGTACACTGACCATTCACCTCCCAACAGACATATCCGATTAGTACTATATAACAATCAGTTTGGCACGTGTGTACCTATACACATAACACACTAACCCCTTCCTGCTACCTGTTCTCTACATGTAGCTGTTTTACAAAACATCTAATGACAAAGAAAACAATGGTTTTGAAGCTTTCTCAACTAAATGCCATATTACATTCAAGATTTAAAACTTATTATTCTGCACGAAAGTAAACTTTGCTCTTGTTGGCAACATTTGCTTTCTATTGTCAGTCTGATGCATAATACACTTGATTTATAATTCATTTCATCGGGGCCCTGAAACATTTGCATGATGACAGACTGATTATATATATTCCTCTGCACTTCTTCATTTTTTCTTAACTAAATCATTTTTGTATAATATTGCCGAATTTAACAGGAATCTGTTCACAGTGCAATGTGGGGTAAATTATAAATTATCTGCAAATTAAATAATAAATTTGTTTCCTGTACAAAATAGAAATTAAAAAAAAAAATATATTGGCAATGTTTATGAACCAAAATCTTATTAAGGCCAAAATAAAATTATTGTTTGTTTGGAATTGCCTCCCACCTCTTTGAAATACCCCCGCTGATAAAATTTTATAAGCAAAAATAAAGAACTTTCTTTATCTTTTTAAAATTGTTTTAAGCAATTTTTAATTAGTTAAACTTCAAGTTTCAAAAATAAAAAAAATTCCCTCCCTCCCTCCTGAGTCTAGAAACCTCCAGGCGGCATTTCCAAACAAAGTTTTTTTTAAGAATGGCCTAATATATGACATGCAAAGTTACATAATGTACATACAAGGCCAATATGATTAGAGCTTTTTTCCAACTGCAGAGAGGCAAAAAAAAAATGGCAGTCAAAGAAACATGCAAAGTAAGTGACTGCATCTACCAGTAACTTTCTGATTAAATATGAGGATTCCTAGCTGCTGAAAATGTTTTACTAAATAAGACATGTTCATGCTTCCATGGAATTAGTCAAGAACACTTTTTAAAAACCTTTTACCAGAATACCCCCCCCCCCCAAAACAAATGTTGCAATATTGAAGTGTCGACTTTATCACAAATTACTAAGAGAACGAACAAAATTAAATGGGCAAATAATATATCCAGAAAGTTTGACCTTTGACCTTTTGACATCATGATCAATATTAATGGCTTATCTGCTTCTTTGGGGGTACCTGTGTACCAAGTTTAAAGTAAATAGTAAATAATGCAAATAATTAACAGATTTTGTTCAGACAACACTTGGAATTTCAGTAAATGTTGAATATAGGATAGGTATCTGTGGAACAAGTTTTATGTCTGTCCAGTAAAGGGTTCTAAAACTATGAATGAGAAGACACAAGCTTGACCTGACGAAGTCCCGGGTATTTTGAACTTGATATTTGACACTGTGACCTCAAAATCAATAAGGGTCATCTTCTCTTTAGGGTATCTGTATACAAAGTTTGATATCTGTCATGTAAAGGGTTCTAATGGTATTGATCAGACAAAATTGATATACTGATCAACTGACAGGTGTATATATTTTATCAAAGGAAGATGAGGGATTTAAAAGAGAACCACTATTAAATCTATGGCAACTAATCAAAGTGAGAATTTTCAAAAGAGAGGGTTTTTTTTTTTCAAATTGTAATTGGAAATGGGAAAACTCTAAACATATAAAGACATAGAAATCACTTTGTGACAAAACATGTGCCAGTAAACTAATAATTCAAGTGAGAACTGCTCCCCAAACTCCTCTATTACAAAACTCACTGGACCTTAATTACAGAGCATCCAAGTTTCATGGACAATGAAGAAAATGACTATAAACTGAAGCAAAAAAAAAAAGAATCATATTCCAGCAAAATATTGCAAGGTAAATTGCGAAAAAATATAAAACTGAATCACAATTCATTGATTAAAAATTTTAAAATTGTTTTCTTCTTTACTGCTTACATCTATTAATAAAAAGCAGATTTAAAATTCTTGTATTATATTTAGCTTTTAATGTGTATTGAATATCTTAATCAAAGATTAAAAATGGTATAATTATCATAAGAACATGCTGTACAGATTTCTTATGATAGGGAACGACTTACATCTCTAGCACCAGTTTCAGCTGTTGTAGTTTAGCCTTCTTCTCACAGACTTCGGGATCCGACGACTTCTCATTCTCCGACAGAAGAAAGCGGGCAATGTCCAGCACTTCCTGCAGCTGTTTGGGCTTTTTAAGTTTTAAATGTCCTTTCCTGTACCCTTCATACTTCTCAAAGAGCTCAAAGAATCTGTGGGGATAAAATAACATCAGTCATATTTAATTTGGAGGTTTTAATAACCAGTAACAATGGTCCTAAACTAAAACTTAAATTTGAATATTGTTTTGCACTTTCAAATTAGAATTTCAAATTAGAATGATGTCAGCAATAAAAAGCCTGAATAAATTGAAAAAGGTTAAATGGTCAAGTTACCAAACTGACAGACAAACGTACAAATGTTCATTTACTTCTAAATTTATAATTTTAAACTTCATAAACAAAATTACAATGGAAGTCTGGACTTTCTGGTTTTAAAAATAATGCTACCTACTTTCTATGTTTAACCTCCATTTTCATTTTCTGCTTGGGTGTTCTATCTCCATGACGAATCACTGCTACTACACTTCTCAACTCCATCCTAGGAAATTCAAGTTAACATTATATACTGTTGAATACTTTTCTTCCAAAGACTATACTTTTTTTGTTTGTTTCTAATTCACAATGATTCACATGTGTTTAGCAAAGAGATAAACCAAGAAATGAATATCAAAAAATTAGTAAATGTGATGAAATTGTGATTGTCTACAAAGTTTATTTTGAATACTATACTGAAACTAGTCTTCAATATATAAAGTAAGTTAATTACATGTACATGTACTTGTACATTTCAAACAATTTCTAGCATATTCTCTAGCCAAGTGCCTAATTCATTTGCTACAAATGTCAGAGACCAACAAAAGCCATAAAAAATAATAGAAGTTTTGATTGCAAGCATTAACCACCAACTCAAAACCTCTCCACCTATGGAGCCTTACATGGATCCAGAGGTGGTGGGTACAACAGGGATGTCCTCTGGGGCTGATCCAAGAACCCATGGAATGTGTAACTGGGGGGCAAGAGCTCGCATTATCATGGTCCTGTAATAGGTTTATGAGAACTCCATAAATAAGAATGTATCTCGAGATGAGAATTGTGCATTCATCAAGATAACACCTGTGCTTGTAGAGACTATAATTACAAATGTTGTCTCATAATACATTATGATAAACAAAATACAGAATCTTCAGTAAATACACCATCATTAATTATCACCAAAAAAAAAAAATTATTCTCATGGTAGGGCTTTTCTTTTTTTTATTCAATATAATAAGTTTAAAATATCAATTGGATTTACATATAAAAATAATTATATTTGTGATACTGACCCTAATATTTTGGCACAGTCATCATAATACTTTGTAGAGTTCTTGACAAAACTAAATCCGTTCACATCACAGACATACGATTTCCCATTGGCTCTCAACAAATCAAACCCACACACTGTTTGCTGAAAAAAGAGAAAAAGTTACTGCAAATGATATAGCTCAATCATTTTTGATGAATTAAATAATTGGGTAATTTTTATGGTAAAAATTACCCACTTTCAAAAAATACAACTCTCACTGGGATGAAAGACCTATCAATAAAAGTCAAAAAGGCAACCGCTGCACAGTCTATATTCACTAAACATAGATTTATTACCTAATTACCCAATAAACCACATAACCAATTCAACCATATGAAAAATGATTATCCAAAAAAACTATTATTTACTTTCATAAAAAATTTATGATTTTTTAGAGATCAGACAGATGAGCGCTAGTCCCCCATGGACATGTTGACTGACCTTGAATGCCAGCGAGACCCTGCGGGCCAGCATCTTCTCCTTGGCGCTCAGTAACACGGGGAATCGAACCTCCTTACCATGCTCATCACGCTCCACCTTACCGTCCAGGGCGGGCGACTTACGAGCCTCAGCATGGGCATAATCTGGACCTACTGTGTACACCTATAAACGTGGGATAAAAAATTTGTTGATGCTTTAAAAACCTTCAATTAATTTATATCATTAAATAAAGCTCTGCTTTTATACAAATAAAACATTTGTTGAGTACAAGGCTACAGCTTTAAAGATTAAGAATGAATCAGATTTACAGATTTAAGGAACTGAATTTATGTTTATTTCGAAATTATAAATTTGAAATTGTCTGAAATGCTGCTTAAATTTCGGGTAAACCACTTCCAGATTTACTCCACTGACCTTGACATCTGTTCCATCAGTCGGCATGAAGTCTTCGTATATATATGACCCAGATTTCCGAAGTCGACCGGTATGAGAATATACACTGCTTCTGGAACCGATCTGCAAAAGACAATCATAAAATATACCCAATATGCAACATTAAAAATCAAGTTTGTTTTCAAAATCAGTTTTCATGTGTTTAAAATTAATTTAATCTTTAATGATTAAAAAGTATGCTCCTGGACCAATAAAATAGAAATCCATTAGAAACAACTCTATGTGTACATACAAGCACAACTAATTCAGTGAACATTTTATTCACAATGCTCAAAATGCATTTCACTTTTATTTACTGTCATAAATTAATAAATTTAGCTGTACTGGTTTTCAGTTCAAAATAGAAATATTGATAGAATCCTGTGTTAATCATTCGATTATAAAACAGATACATGGGGAGGGGTTTCCCGCCTCTGTAATTCTAATATCTTTATTCAGATTAACAAAAAATAAAAAACCCTGTATATCATGAAAAAAAAATCAGATAGAATGTGAATAAAAATTTTCAATACTTCAGATCAAGTATCAACAATCAACAAAAAATACATGCAGGCAATGAATCTTGACATAACATCACCCACCTCTAACTATTTACTGTGAAACAAAATCCAGTCAAAAATAAGACTAAAGTCACACACACAAGCTCACTTTTGAACTTAGTCTCACTTTACCACTATATTTTCCTTTGGTATGAATAAGAATTAGATTAAAAGTGCATTTGTTTTAGTCCTATGGCCCAGAGCAAGACCTACTGAACATTTCCCTTCTTTGTATTTACTTAAATTTTTAGAACATGTTGGGCAGATTTGAAGCTGACCTTTATATTCTCAAAAGCTTTAGTCTATTAATTAACAATAAGGCAGGTGTTCGCTATGAAGATTTATACCGGTAACTGTGTTTTGCTTCAAATTTCCAAACCAATAATTAAGGCACATGTAACATATATCAATTAATTTTCTCCCATTCATATATACTTACACCAATTCTTCTCTACAACATTAATATTTTTTTTTTAATGATGTCTCGGTCACTAAATAAAATAATGTTCTTTTTAAGCAGACTTCATGAAAACTCAGATATCTGAAGACCAAGGCCTGTGAATCAGTGAGAATCAAAAATCAACAAGTCTAATGGGCGTGTACATATTTTCAAGGTCAAACATCAAAATATTTTTTGTAAAAAATCTATTACGTCTTTTAATTTTATTACTTACTAATAATGTGTAAATTGATGAAAAGGATTTGAGTAATGATCAATATGACCCAAAGTTAGTAGTGCATGGGTGGATGGACTAATAATTGAAGTGAAAAAAAGATGGGGTATGTTTTTACTTTTCATGCTATAGAAGGGCCAGTAAATTTTCTTGTGTGTGTGTTTGGGAGGGGGGGGGATATAATAGCTGGTAAAGACAGCTCACTAGTCCTCTGGTCCTGCTTGCAAGTAAATTTTTGAAGTTTTCATGAAGACTGTTGAAAAACAATAATCAATAGAATGTCTTTTAGCTTTCATTTGCTGCCAACTCTAATCCTAAATCACTACATCTTTTTTTACTTCATTGAGAAATTGATAAAAGTCTAGCTCTGCTAAATATACATATATTAAAGCATTACGTTTCCGAGTATAAGAATGCTATGCATAATGAAAGCAACAGATATGTCCAAAATGCTATAGTTTATTCCATTGCATATGTGGCAGTCAAAACCCCAAAAACCAATTTTTATGAGAATGGGAAAGGACCAAGTGCATATGTGTGGACACAATACAAACCAAAAACAGTTTGATCTAAGCGTGGACATTAACACAACTGCAACACTACATTGTACACAAATTTGCGATGCTACTGGAAGATACAGAGCTAGTACTAGCAACCAAAAGTTCAGTTAACTCACAGGAAATGGTTCAGTGTCTAAATATGTCCACAGCCCATTACAGTGGAAGTTCTGAGGTGGGTGACCGAGAAGAACCTTGCAACAGGTAAACATCCAGGTGTACAGGTGTACAGACAGACAGACAGACAGACCATCAAATATCAGAACACAGTACAGTAAAACTTAGTTATATCGAAATCCTACGGACCAATAGATTTACTTCGCTATATCCGTAATTTGTTATATTCGTATAAGTAACGAATTCTTATGATAACTATTATGGCAAATTCACTATATACATTTCTCCTTTCACCAGATGATAAATTAATTTTTGCTAATTGGGGCATAAAATGAAAATACATTACTTTGATACTTGATACTTTGATAATCAGATTGTGAATTGAAAAATTTACATAAAAATAAATTTATTCAAACTATTACGTTAAATGGTAGTGCAAAATTTATAAACTGTAAAGAAATTTGTTATAAATGTGTTAAATTTCATTATTATTATTCACCTCTATGGGACTCAAAATCAGTTCGCTATATATTCCGTAAATTCGTTATATTTGAATTTGTCATAACCATAAAATTTTGCAAAGATTTGTTAAGAATTTTAGCTGGGACTTGAAAAAAAAACTTTGCTATATACAAGAATTCGCTTTATCCGTGTTCGTACTAAATGAGTTTTACTGTACACAGTTTGCCAAGCTGACTATACTACGGTAAACTCCTTATTTATTCAAAGCGAAGAATAATATATGAACACCAAATTTTTGTTATAATTTAATAATATGTATGAATGTAGATCACAACTGTCAGAAATAAAAACAAAAGTTTAAAATCCTTTAGTATTGTTTATCATGACTTCACACAAATATTAATTCAATACCCACCTTTAATGAGGAATTTTCAGTTTATCTTTCAGAAATTCTCTTAATTCATATACTGTACAAGCAGAAATATTCACTGAGGATTTAATTTTGTTATTTCGTTGGCAGTTTTAATCAACGAAATTAAATCCATGACAAATTTTTAACCCAAGTATTAATGAATACAAAGAGATTACAATATGACGAAATTAAATGCCAACGAAATCTTATTTGGTTTAAAAACAACGAAATTTTGACCCAACCAAAAATATGTGCTTCTTCAGAAATCAATAACACATGTTGTGGATCTGATTGAACTTCTATGAATTCCATTAACACCTCCTTGTAGACCATATTTATGTGTTATATGTACTTCCATATATCAACTACAATGCATCAAATGGTGGGTGTCTAAAGTCCACATAATTACTATATCCTACGGCACTTGTATATGTGGTATGGAACTTCTCTATAAAATTCCATGTATTATGTGGAACTTTATTCAGTTATATATGACCATTGTATAATACAGAACAATAGTAAATAAATTTCATAACCAGTGTACATGTAGTGGTTTCTGAGTTAAAAATGTTGTCTTATTTTTGTCGATTGAGGTTTAAAAAGACCCTACACTCTATATAAAGATCATAACCTTCAATCAATCAAAATCAATGCATGAAAAAAAGAGTTCATAAATAATTCACTGCAAACCAGGGATTTTTCTGTGTTATTCTAAAGAGGCCTTTTGAATTGGAAAAAGTTCATCAGAATTTCAGTCGATAGGGACAGAGAAGCTTCAATGTATATATCAATAAGCTTTACAATTACTGCTGTTTTTTAAGGTCAATGCGATGATTTAGCTACCTGAGAAGTACAATATTCTTCCAGCTCAAAAGGCGAGGTAAATATTGTACAGTATACTTTGAGGGTAGCTAAATCACTGTACTGATTGAAAAAAAATAATTGTTTTGTTATATGATTCAGTGACAAATTGATACATATTAAACTGAGATTTATCAAGCAAACCTCATCACCTTTATTCAGTCTGAAGTCTTAGCCAAACATATTGAGAAACACATTGAGAAAAACAATGATATTGTGTATGCTTGTAATGTAGTAAATCCCTTTATTGTGTATGCTTGTAATGCAATAAATCCTTAAACTGTGTATGCTTGTAATGTAATAAATCCCTATACTGAGTATGCTTGTAATGTAATAAATCCCTATAGTGTGTATGCTTGTAATGTAATAAATCCCTATAGTGTGTATGCTTGTAATGAAATAAATCCCTATACTGTGTATGCTTGTAATGTAATAAATCCCTATACTGTGTATGCTTGTAGTGTAATAAATCCCTATATTGTGTATGCTTGTAATGTAATAAATCCCTATACTGTGTATGCTTGTAATGTAATAAATCCCTATGCTGTGTATGCTTGTAATGTAATAAATCCCTATACTGTGTATGCTTGTAATGTAATAAATCCCTATACTGTGTATGCTTGTAATGTAATAAATCCCTATACTGTGTATGCTTGTAATGTAATAAATCCCTATACTGTGTATGCTTGTAATGTAATAAATCCCTATATTGTGTATCCTTGTAATGTAATCAATCCCTATTCTATGTATACTTGTAATGTAAAAAATCCCTTTACTGTGTATGCTTGTAATGTAATAAATCCCTATACTGTGTATGCTTGTAATGTAATAAATCCCTATACTGTGTATGCTTGTAATGTAATAAATCCCTATACTGTGTATGCTTGTAATGTAATAAATCCCTATACTGTGTATGCTTGTAATGTAATAAATCCCTATACTGTGTATGCTTGTAGTGTAATAAATCCCTATATTGTGTATGCTTGTAATGTAATAAATCCCTATACTGTGTATGCTTGTAATGTAATAAATCCCTATGCTGTGTATGCTTGTAATGTAATAAATCCCTATACTGTGTATGCTTGTAATGTAATAAATCCCTATACTGTGTATGCTTGTAATGTAATAAATCCCTATACTGTGTATGCTTGTAATGTAATAAATCCCTATACTGTGTATGCTTGTAATGTAATAAATCCCTATATTGTGTATCCTTGTAATGTAATCAATCCCTATTCTATGTATACTTGTAATGTAAAAAATCCCTTTACTGTGTATGCTTGTAATGTAATAAATCCCTATACTGTGTATGCTTGTAATGTAATAAATCCCTATACTGTGTATGCTTGTAATGTAATAAATCCCTATACTGTGTATGCTTGTAATGCCATCTTGGTGATTTCTTTTGGCACTGTAAGGCAGTGAGGTGGGAAGGTACCTTTCTGAACAGCTTCTGGCTGCCTCCTCCCGCGGACTGGGGGAAGTAGATGATGATGTTGTGGTCCTCTGCTGAGACAGGCTTCTCTACAAACGGTCTTTGGAATGTGTCCCCATCTACCTCTATTGCGTCATCCGAGATCACTACCTGAGCTGTAACACACAAGTGCAAGAATTGGTGTAAAAATGTAAAGTGTATAAATTAGTGTGAAGAATACTCGTAAATGATGATGAAGTGAAAAAATTAGTGTGTAAAATATTACAAACTGAATGTAATAGTGTCAAAAATAAAATAATACTTTATAGCATTATAAATGGTACGGGTAGTAAAAATCTATAAATGAGAGAACTAGGAGGTGCAAATCTAATTTTATTGATAAAAAAAAATGTACACTTCACTTAACTTTGTTGATATACATTCTGATTACATGGTCCATTTTTTATGTTTACAGTACATCTTTACCAAACACACCATGAAAAGTTCACAATTATTTCAATGATAAATAGACTGCATCACTTCACAGATCTAAAATTCAATGTCATTTTGATGCTTACATTCTGTTGTATCATCCTTTTTTCTGTTCAATACTGTGTACCGGGGATGTAATATGTCATTTTCAAACAATGTCTTGTATACTTCTCTCCTAAAATTTAGAGTTGAGTGCGTTTTATATCAAAGACAAATTTGCCTACAACTTATTTAGAAAGAGAAAAATATCAGCAATATCAAGGACACAACAACAACAAAGAAAATATTCATATATGCACACAGTTATACATATATAATGCAAAGAAAACATAAAATTTTCCTTTTTGCACAACATCTTATTGAGTCCATTAATAATAAAATAAGTAATTGTTGCTCGGTGATTTTAGAAAAGTTTTAGGACAATACCAGACATGTATTGTTAAAATGTTAATGAGTTTAACTCATGTCAAAATCTAAAAAATCATGCAGAATTATTCCTCAAACGTAGTAACAAAATATGAAAATAACTCAATTTCAACAAAAAAATCAATGGACAATTAAGTTACAATAACTTTTTCTCTATCTAGATTCCTAAGATATCTCATTGTTTTATTTTTCTCTCTCCAAATTAGTACGAGATAAAAAAGTCTGACCGCACATGTACTACACATGTACTACAAAGATACTGTATACAGGGTCATTTTCGCCCTGTGTATTTTATACCCATTTACACTTGCAAACAGTTTTGTCTCGCCTTGAATTTGTTTAAAACGCCTTGAATTTGTTTAAAATTAAAACCTTTTCCAATTAATACAGCTATTAAATTTTTTTTTGTAATTTGCTTAGTCTTAAATTAGTCTTAAATTCTCAATTGACAATGAGAGCAAAAGGGGCAAAAATAAAATGGGAGCGAATTTTCCATGTATACAGTATGCGTAAGACTACCTGTCCAGAAGTGTGTACTGAGATTCCAAGTCGTTGATCACAAAGGGCTGCCTCAGTTTGGTGTATTCAATGGCCTTGTCCAGGGGAAACCCCGCCGAGAAGAAGCTTATCAGGACGTCCACAATCGGCCATTCTTCTATCGGCTTGTTCAGAATCACGTCCTCATCAAAGATCATGGTCTGCATCTGCATGAACTTCTCCAGTCTTCCCAGGATCTCATGCATCGGCTTGGAGTTGGATTTCTTCTGCATGGCACAGACCCCCAGTACAATTTTCTTACCCCCGGGGAGTTCCTCAAACAAGTTCTCGCCCTTAGAGAAGACATGGTTGACAAGACATGAATAAAATGTGTTAAGCATGTTTGCAACAAAACTTGGGACTTCATTCATTTCAGTCTTCCTATGTACAACTGACTGCCCTAATGTGTGGTTTATTCTTATCTGCAGTACTAAATGTGTCATCATTGATTTATATCTATTTTGTATACATGTATGTTATATCAATTAAAACAGACATTACCTAATCTTAACAAATATGTAAAAATAGGGAATCTTTATCTGACCTTGTCTAACTGTGTATTCATAATACACAGCAGATAGAAATGTGTTGACAAGTGTTGTTTTAATCAAGGTCACACAAGTACCTTGAAATAGGTCAATACCTCTGATTCAATAGTACATGCAAATATATGTTACAGAGTTGAACGAGAAATAAAGGGAAGGGTATATGGAAAATACTTTTAAAATTTTTTTTCTTATGCCAGTAAATTATCAAATTAATGGTGACTGGCATTTAACTCATTATAATAACATTTTATAAATTTAATATTGGTTTACACATTTCAACTTTAAAAGTCAAAATTAATCTCAATATTATGCAACTCTATTTCACTATATCAAATTTGTTTACCATTATCTATGTATCAGTTTATATAGATTCATGCAAGTATGTGCATCAATTAATGAAACTTGCATTTTTGCCAGCTGGGGAGGGAATAATCCCCGCTTAGAAAAGAGGAGTAGACAATTAGCCTCGGCTATCAAAAAGATGCTGAACACTGTGCAAATACATGTATCACTGACCTTCCCTTTGATGAGGATATCCTCACCCACAAAAAACATGGCTGTCCCATCTGTGCCAATTGGGCTCCGATTTGGACAGGGCTTAATTTCCTCCATTTCCATGGTGTGTGTATAATTTTCACTGTCTACTGCACTTTCTAAACATCAATTCCTTTGAACAAAAATAATCACATCAATAATATTAAGATCATACATTTATAATCATCTAGTATAACTGCTGAAAACTGATAATTTACACAATCTAAAGACCTTAAAATAATTTTTTATCAACACATCAATTTTTTGTACTTCTGGTTTACTTGTGAAAGGTAAAATACTTATAGAAATGTTTTTGTGCCAAGTGATGCCACCTGGAAAACATATATGTTACACAAGTAATTATACATCATTTGATAATGCTACATTGGATTACATAACTTTATCAGAGTACCCTAGATGGTATTATGTATATCTTCCAGAGTACATAATGAACTAAAAACTTAAGGCCAAATATATTATACAGCTCCGGAATTTCCTCTGAAAGAGAAGTTGAAGTCTTCCTGTATTTTGAGTTCTTAATCATTTAAATTAATCCCAAAGGCAATCAAATGATAATTAACTAATTCTAAAGATGTTTACACAGTCTCAGTTAACCCCTGTTGTGATTAATAACTCCCGATTGTCTTATCTTTAGGGGTTATAAATACGGGTGATAAAACCACATACTGTGCAACTGATGTTTATAACTTTTAGTGTTGATATTACAATTAGTTGGTAACTTGTAATTAGTTAATAATTCTGCCAAATTAATGCTAAAATAGTCATAAAACCGTTTGTTTACAGTTATATTTAAAAAAAAATTAGATCCTCTACATAACGATGTAATTGGGTCAAAGCACAATTACCATGATTACAAAACACTTCATCTCTAAAATGTATGAATACATAAAAATATTAAATTTAATAAATTGGATCTAATTTAAATTAATAATAGCACTTAACAATTTTCAGTCTAGATATATTTTTATATTATAAACTAGCTTCATTATGAATATCAGTGGGCCCCTAAAAATTATTGTGGGCTTGTATAACTTGAAAAGTTGGGAGCCCACATGGCCCCACTTGAAAATGTTATTTGCAACCCTGTAATACTTGCTTTAATATACCAACACCAGGCCCCGATATCATCAGTAGGTTTCTTTACATTATATACAAAATACACAAGCAACCTCAGCCTATACCTTTTGTACAAGCAAGGTAGACTTAGCAGTATCATCATATCAACTGTGATATTGTACAATGATGGTTACTATAATATAATTTGTTCAAAATTCTTTGTCCTTAGAAATAAGTTAATACATGCTTACTTTAACCAGACTATATAACAAAACCTATGATTTCTGATGCATGCACTTTATACTCACATGAAAGGAAATATACAATATCAGGATTATAGGATTTTCGTACAACTACGCACATGCGTCATTTTATGAAAATTAATACCTTCTAACGAACCAAATCAAACACAGTTAATTTCCACCAAGGTGTGCAACCTTCTCACAGATACATTAGAAGACATTTTGAACGACCGAGATAAATCCGGGTTTATGCGGTATGTGCAGCGGGTCGCTCGACCTTAAAACATTCTTATAGCAGTTTAAGACGGACTGGGTTAGCTCAAGCAAGCTTCAAAACAGAAGCAATTTTAATTTACATTAGGCAAACGGCTTACCTGTTTAGCTGGCTTTCTGTCACTGCCTTATGGCAGAGACACTGTTTGGATTATCAAGATTTCAAACCATCTTTCATGTTTTGTCCGCTAAAACTATGTTTTTGTTTACGAAAGTCGAACTGATTCTGCTTCGAGCTAACGGAAATCCATCTCACTGAACACCGATCCCGACTGGAATTCGAGGTCCACCTTTCTGTAACCACAGACACTTGAGTTTTTATCAATCAGTCGCTGAATAAGTCAAATATCGAAAAATTCTACTCCTACTATATATAAATACACATTGTGTATTTATATATAGAGGAGGTAGAATTTCTTTATATTAGACTTATTGAGCGACTGATTGATAAAAAAATATATTTAGGTGCCCGTGCTGTAACAAAACTCATCGATTGCTTATTTTTTCAGTAAATTTCTTATTTACTAGTTGCTGTTTGCTCTTCGCAGTCAAATTGGTGTGTGAGAGAAAATTAATTAATTACTTATGCATGTTCCTGTTCACCAAAATTTAAAGAATTTAAGGACTTGTCATTTCTTCCTCCTACTGAAAAAAAAGACTGACCTTTGAAGAGCATTGGATGGTACGAATTGCAGTCAAAACATCTTCTTCTTCTTTTCTCTAAGACGTCAATCATATTCATTGAAGGTTATAAATAATTTTATTGCCCCCTCCCATTTTTTTAGTCAAAATCCTTCACCGAATCCACTAGTCAAAAAGCATGTGTTGAACAAACTTTCAGTAGAAGTATCATTTATTTAGCATAACATTTGTCTATTTATGCCCACGATTGTAGTTATGGTAATTAGTGTCTAACCTTGCAAAAAGTGGGGGAGGCTTTTCTTTCAGACTGGGAGCTACAGGCATATAGCTCGCTCTCTCTCTCTCTCTCTCTCTCTCTCTCTCTCTCTCTCTCTCTCTCTCTCTCTCTCTCTCTCTCTCGATGGATGGATGGATGGATGTTGATTGATAGATGGAGGGATCGATCAATGGACAGACAGACTGATTAGATAGATAGATAGATAGATAGATAGATAGATAGATAGATAGATAGATAGATAGATAGATAGATAGATAGAGGCACGTAGAATCAGGGGGCCAGGGGCCCCCTCTCCCCCCCCCCCCCCCCCAAAAAAAAAAACTTTTTAGCGCAGCAAAGATTTTTCTTAAATTTACATACAAAAAAGTTAAAGGTGTAACCCCCCCCCAACGGATTAGGATTTTGAGAATTTTGGAAAGTAATTTTTTTTTTGGGGGGGGGGGCTTGTCAAGATTTTTTGGATGAGTCTGCCCCCCTTTCCAAAACGATGCTACGTGCCTGAGATAGATGAAAATATAAGAAAAAGGAAAGAAAATTATTATGCTGAATTTGATTCTTATTTCGAAGAATATATAGAGCTTCATCATGCCCTTAAAGATTTTTTTTCATTTTTTTTACGAAATTTGACGGCAGACAAGTGAATCTTAACATTTCATTTCAATAATGACGTTTAATATGCATAATTGTGCAAACTTAGCAACCAAGGTAAACTTTATATTTATAAACATGATATCATATGACAAAGTGAAACAGAAAGTTTTATAAATATATACATTTTGGTGACGGTATGCACAAATCATTTTCTTGCACTGTATATTTAATCTATAAAAATCAGGTAACTCATATGTAACATATTGGCATGAAAACTTCGATTTAAACCCAGTAAACTATGTAAGTCTATATTTAGATAATGAAAGGGTCCAAATTTAAATCAAAATATAGGAATACACCGTGTGTATATATACAGGCATGACGTAAACTGTATAGAACGAAAGTGAGAAAAAAAAATTCCGCGGTCATTGGTAAAACCACCTTAATACATTTATCAGGTAGACGAGTAACAGGTATAGGTATGATTTAGTTCTTTTGCTTGTCGACATTCTTGTATACTTTCTGTTTGGCCGTGTCAATCACTTGAAGACATTCATTATATCACGAGAGCTAGAATAATAATGCACTGGACTGGACAATACACAAGCGGTGGTGATTTTTAGAATGTGTGTTTAATAAGACTTTTAACTAACCGTGGATTTTAATCCCCCCAACTTTCGTATTTGGTAAGTGGTTATTTGCTCATTGAAAATAATAATAAACAATGTCAAAATGTAAAAGATGTAAAGCGTGACCAAAGAAATAAATTGATAAAAAAAAAACAAGCTAACATTGATGATCATTCAGGCATTGTAAGACATAAGTGGGAATGGTTCATTTTACGGCCACATAAAAATGATGAACAATATACAAGACCAATTTATTTAATTGCAGATTTAATAATAAAAGTTGCCCACCGGGGGTAAATTGTGACAAAGGTGAATGATTTTAAAGTGTTTACTTGTAGGTACAAAGTTTTGATTTGAGAGCCAGCAATGGGGTGTACCCAGTCATCTAACAAATACACCGAGGATGGAGACCTCCCCCTCCCCCCACCCCGACCCCCGAGGAAACTTAAGAGAGACCTGATGAAACGAGAAGATCAGTTTAAAGCAATTGACGAATACGCTTTAAAGGTGAGACATATGCATTTTTAACGTGTCAAGGAAGTTGATATATATGGACTAGTCATACGACCTTACTCAGGTGTATTGCATAACCGTATCTAAAGCTTTGTTTACTGCATCGTGATATTTTGAATTCATGCGACAGCAACTCTCCCCCCCCCCCTATTTTTTTTTTCTCCCTCCCCTATCTTCTTATCTGACCGGGAAAAAAAGGTACAGCTTTTGAAAAGAATTTCCCCTCCTCTTAATCATTTTGTTGTTGCTGCCTACTAGTATTGTGTTACGTGAAGTTTCGTTACCACCACACCTACATCCCTCACAATGCCCCTTAAAATTCGTTTTGACCAAGATTGATAATCAGTCGGTGTAAGGCGCCCATAGTAAACAATAATTAGTGTCTTGCCACACTGACGACACAACAAACAGCTTATATTTGATTTTTATGTCTACAGACACCTAGATCCGCCGAGCTCTCTGTAACCGCACTGTCTGCCCATCTCGTTAACGGAGCCAAATCAGACTTGGAGAGGATCCGCGCCTTCTACCGATGGATCACGCATAACATCAGGTTTCACTTACATATATTTGTTGATTAGTCATAGATCTGTAGACTTTGTGCACATAAAAGAGTCTGTTGCCAAAGAGGCTGTTTTATGTTTGATTCTACGATAATACAATTAATACTTATCCATTAAGTATATAGTACTCGAAAAATGCACATGAGAAGTAACACCATGTGTGAATATGATGTACATATATATTATTAGAGATCAGTGACTGAGGGAAAAAACTCCGATTTCATATAAGTCTGCATGTAGTTTCACCAATGACTTCCTCCCCCTTTAAAATCTACCAAATTTGAAGTATTTACTGTCAAATACAAAGTAATCTCCATAGGCGTCGGAACCGCGGGGGGGGGGGGGGGGGGCTAGGGGGGCTTAGCCCCCCCCCCCCCCCACTTTTTTTTTGCAAAGTTATACCTAACCATTAGAAACATAGCATGATAGAAGGTTCAGCCCCCCACTTTTTCTCGCAGGAAAGATTATTGTTCCTAAATTTAACTTGAAAGATTGAGAAGTTGGAATCGGAAGCATACTAGCTAGCCCCCCCCCCCCCCCCCCCCACGGATTAGGAATTTCATGATTTTGGAAAAAAAGATTTGGGTAAGTAAGTTTTTTTTTTCTTTTGGAAGTATAGGTATACTCCCCCCCCCCCCCCCCCCCCCCACGGATTAGGTTTCCAAAATTTTTTCTCAATATTTCTGAGGATTAGTCTAGCCCCCCCCCCACTTTCAATTTGCTTCCGACGCCAGTGATCTCTACAACCTGTACTTTTTAGGCTACATCATCAATTACAGACAACTCTTAATTAACCTTTAATCATTTCGTAGTCTACAGCGTATTTTGATATCACATCTTGCAATATGTTGATTGTAATACAACACACATATACTGTGAAATGTGTTGTAACACAACACAATACATTCTATACATACATGAATATAAGATATATGTATATCACACGATATAGATACAGTATGCGCCATTATCTATTCTGAATGCAGGTAAGTAGCATCAGGAAACCTTTTTCTTAAATTTACATATAGTAAATATGGAGTTGCCCCCCCCCCCCACTTTTTTTCGGGAGAAGTGAAAAATGGAAGTGGAAATACAATGTAAGAAGGAAATAAACATTGAAATTGAAAGTAATACCTGGTATTTCCTCTTCCCCTGCGGAATAGGATTTCAAGATTGCTAATATCATTGTAACCTTTTTATTTTATTTATTTATTTTTTTTGTCAAAATTTTTTTGATGAGTCTACCCCCCCCCCCCTTTCAAAAACGATGCTACGTGCCTGGAATGATCAACATACTACTACAGTAAAATACCACCTGTGTTGATTTACACCCAAACTATGTATTCACATCACACCTGTAAAAACAAACTCAGGCGCATTTATAATTTTCCTTGACTACACAACACACAAGGAAGTCTAAATAGCTGTAGACAGGTACATGTACACTCCGTACTTGTAGACAAAGCATGTTTAAGTTTTACACATGTGCATGTACTTTAACACTGTTTGAGGTGGTATGGGAAGTCGGTATTAATGTGGATAAAAGTACATTATAATCAAAATATTTTTCCCGATGTACAAATGTAGAATGTTCAAATTTTACAATATTTGTCCAAAAACTTTTTTAAAATTTTGTTGAAAGATAAAAATTTTAAAGCCTCAGCAGTATTCGAACTCGTGACTTACAAGTCCGTAGCTAACCCTCTACCCCACTGCGCTAGGCTGTTAGATATCAGTTTTGGGAAAGAAATGATTCATAAAATTATATTAGACTTTATTGTTATTTCAAACGGAAGTACGTCACAACATGGAGGTGCTCCATACCCCCTTATAATAAGCTTGACATCGAGTGCGTATATCGAAGTCGCACAAAATCCATGTAACTGCTAGTATACAACAAACACAAAAGATGGCTAACTTTGGTTATTATAAAGGCTGAATAGTAAATCAACAGTTACTGTAGGAGATTTTTTTTCTGTTTCGCAAACAGCTCAACTTTAATATGTAAACTTTGTAAAATCTTAGCTGCATAAACTTGCGTACTTGAATTGCATATACATGTAAAAAAAGAAAACAACCAAAATTTAATTTGTTTTCATGAAATTTTCTAGTCCGTTGGAGGCTTAGCCCCCCCTCCCCCCCCGTTACAACGCCTTTGTATCACTAATACTTCAATAATTTTATGTCATTCTACTCGTGAACTTGTAAAATTGTTACAAAATATACTATTTTATTAGTGCTTCTCTAACATTTGTTAAGGTACGACACTCGATCTGACTTTCATGACAGAAATATCGACACCAGCGGAGCAGCAGTATTGCGCATGCGTAGTACTGTGTGCATTGGATATGCAAACTTATTTGCAGAGCTGTGCAGGTATGAGCAAACCGTCACCTCGTTGTAGGTTACTCTTGATTTTAAAGTTTATAACTATCTTTTTGCAGTACAGTTTTCTTGTTTGGTTTTTTTTTTTGGTAATCTAAATCTTATATCTTCGTTTCAGAGAATGTAAAATTCCCGTGAAAATCGTTTCCGGATACTCTAAATCATTCAATTACGACCCAGAGAGAGTTTTTACGACCAGAGAAACTCCTGAACATGCGTGGAACGCGGTGTATATCCATGGAAATTGGCAATTTGTGGAATGCACTTGGGGAGCTGGGTCCATCGATGAACGGGGAGCTTTCATTAAAAACTTCTCCGATTTTCACTTTTTGACAAAACCAAGCCATTTCATAGTTACACATTTTCCATACATGGACAATGATATGTCTAAAAGTCAACCCTGGCAACTGCTCCCAAACCCTCTATCGCTCGAAACGTTTAGCAAACGACTAAAGGGTTTTTCACAAATGTACGTTTGGAACTTAAAGCCCATATCTCATCCCGACGGAGTCGTCACGTTCTCAAGGAAACTTGATCTCACCATTCAGTACCCCTCCTCCTACTTTTTCGTAGTTGCCAGATTATCCAAGAAAATGTCCACTCGCAATTTTGATCAGTATGTACTTGTCGAAAACTTGAGTGGCAACAAAATAAGAATCAGGGTCACTCCATCCGAAAAGGGAACGTACACTTTGAAACTGTTTGGTCGAACTGATCCAGCCATTGAAGAGCTCACTGCTCTAACAAATTATGTTTTGAAATGTGAAGATGTAGACTCTGAAGTGTTTGCTTTCCCCAGTCACCAAGGTCCATTTGGTTCTTACCATGATTACATCGAGGCCGGTTTCCATAGCTCTGCTGGTAAGAAAGCTTTTCTACTAAGCAAGAATGGAAAGGTCGACTTCTCCATCAAAACTACGAAAATTGTGGATGCAGTAGCCAAGCTGGAGCACGCGACCAAAAATTTGAACTTGTCTGATAATTACACGTTACTTGAACGAGAGAAGGGACAGCTACACTTGAAAGCAAAGTTTCCCTCCAAAGGATATTACAAGCTGAGTGTATTCACCAAAAATGAAAACGCAGAAACTTTTTCACCCAGAATAGCATACTTAGTTTTCTGTGGCGAAGATTATCCAAAGAGTGAACCATTCCCGAAAACTTTCCCGCAGACGACCCAGTTTGAATGTCGTCTGCTGTCCCCTGCCACGTGCGAGGTCAAAGCGCATGAGCAAATACAGATCCGGTTTTCCTCTCCAAAAATAGTCCAGGCTTTGCTTCACGAGACTCCAATGGAGAAAAAGGGAAGCGTATGGGAGGGCAAGATGAAGACGTCATCTCCGGGGGAGCGCATCCGAGTCTCTGCCAGCGACCAAAAGGGTTCGGGGTATTGGAGAATATACGAGTTTAATGTTATGTGAAGAAAAATTTTTGTCAATCAAAGGCTCATCGTTTAAAGGGGCATGGTCACGATTTTGGCCAATTTTTATTTTTCTGTGTTTATTATTTAAAATGCTTTATGAATGCATTTCTAATGATCAAATGAAATTTGGGTGCCCGTCGATGAGTTTTAAGCAAGATACAGGGCTCACAATTCTTCGTCGTGTAAACAAGGCTCGTGCCCTGTGTATGTTTACATAGGTTCAATATACCAGTAAAAAACCTTTTTCAAGATGATTTGTCAATACTTTTTTTCATTTTAAGCATAAATAAACAGTTCCTAACGATTAACACATTAATTTTAGGTCTAAAACTGGAATGTTCACTTCAACATTCAAAATGTAAACAAAAGCTTTGTTTACATAGCGAGGAATTGTAACTCGCTTATAACTCAACAAATGACACTCAAATTTTGGTTGCCTATTAAAAATGCCTTACTGAAGCATTATAAACATTTAAATCGAAAAAATAATTTTTGATTAAAATCGTGACCATGCCCCTTTAATTTTTTTTTTTTTTTTGGATTTGTGTAAAGGACGTATTGAATTTCCATGTACTCAAAATTGCTTCAACGCATAATGCACCGGGTTTAAGTTCGGACGAATAATTATTATTATTTACTTTGCTGAATGATATTTCATATTTGCAATGTATGTGAGCAAATGATGCAGTTTACAAGAAATCAGATGATATTTTTGGCATTAAATTCTCTTAGTCATAGACAAGTCTTTAGTGACTTACGAATATGTATAAAATACATGTTCATTATTATGTAAACTTGAGCAAATTGATCTTGTTTATGTCTCAGATTTAACAATGGTGCTTACGAAGTCTTCCAATGATAATTCTAACAAATATTTACATGAAATTGTATTTTATTATAGTAGTAGTAAATTTTAGCAATTGTGTACATCACATGCACAGGGCATAATATTTTTTTTCTATGAATATTGTTGAAATCTTTCAACCAATACTAGTTATAGCGGTAGATAGCTGCTCCATGTATGTTTAACTTGTGTTATATATGTATGTGTAACTATATATGGACTGCACATGTACAATGTATGTGCAATTTGCATCAAAAAATATGATATGCATGAGGAGTTTTATTAGACTCCAGTGTATTATATTTTTTAAGTCAAGAGTTTAATTCCGTTTTTAGATCGAATCTCTCATGCTCAAGCATTACTAACTATATATACATGTACAATATACATTATATGAAAATGTAATTCATAACAAACATTCCTACTTCTGTGATATCTACAATGAACTTAATTATATTGCTTATATAAAGTAGTTTCCTACACATTGGCTTGATATCATTTTTTAATCCTTTCTTTGATTTGTGTGAATACATACAATAAATAAAGGAGAATTTACGATTTAGATTTTGGATAATACCGGTACATTCCTTTGACGACGGATTAGGACAATGATGGAATAATAAAGCTTTAAAATACAGTTTTTTTCTCAACCGTCTCAAAAAGACACATACTAAATTTCACACGCGCGGACCTTGAAAGGAGTTGGTGGGTACGGGACTACTACAACCCACCCCCCCCCCGGAAAATTCATAAAGTAAAATTGAAAATAGGTCTCTGATCACCCGGAAACAATGTTTGGATCCGCGCATGTTTCATAACCTGTGTTCGTTAGAAAATCTTTTATCTTCTTTTCTCAGCATGAGATTTATATCACAAAATCATATACTTTTGGAAAAACGATATTTTCATAATTTCATGGTTTAAAAAAACTAATTTTATTTCTTTAGAAAAGAAGTGCACCTTCTAACACATATAAACCCTAAATGAAATCGATTCAATAAAGTCATTTTGAATAAAAGTTCACGTAGTTAAATCACATTTTTTGGGGAAACACTGCTATCGTTTTTAACCAGGTTTTCCGGAAGAAAAATCTGGTTACTGAAATGGTGAAAAATGGCAGGCGGGCGAGCGGCTGCCAAAAGAATACCCATATTGCACGGAAAACTCCTCCTATAGTTTTTAAGTTAGGTAGTTCAATTGTACATATATCAGAAGTGTACGTATTGCTAAGATTTTGATTTCTGATAATTAGTGAAAAAAACACCAGCTGTTGAACTTAATTAGTCATTTGTTGGCAAAATATTGGATATACAGTACCCGTATTGTACGGATAACTCCTCCTACAGTTTTCAAGATAGGAAGTTGTTGTTTTGCAGATCCATTGTACATATATCAGAGGTGTGCATATAACTAGGATTTTGATTTGTAATTATTTATGAAAATACTAGTTTTTGAACTTAAGTCACTTTTTGGCAAAATATTGGATATAGGGTACCCTTATTGTACGGATAATTCCTCCTAAAGTTTCAAGATAGGAAATTGTTGTTTTGCAGATCAATTGTACATATATCAGAGGTGTGCATATTACTTGGATTTTGATTTTGATAATTAATGAAAAAATATCAGCTGTTGAACTGAGTCATTTTTTCGCAGAATATTGCAATAAGGGTACAATGTACTTCATTTCTCAGAGTAGGCAGTGTTTATCAATCAAGAGATGACATGGGTTATGGATACAGTTCACATAAAAGAAAACCCGGTTTGCCGTCACATGACCGCTTTTCACTTGTTACTCATTTATTTGTTTTGTTTTTAAAAACAAAGACTTGAAGTCTTTGTTTCTAAAATATATTTTATACTTGAAAATCATTTTCTTTCCAAACAAGGAGTCAAACACACAATTAAGTTGCAATGTTATTAATGCAATATCATTAACACAGTGTCTCTTGTAATTCTGGGATTTTCAAACATAAATACCATGAGATCACTTTAAAACAGAGTATGCAAAGTATTAATGATGACGTCATCCGCCATCCGAGTTGTAAACATCACAGGTGTCTTCATTTCCTTTTGAAAAAAACAACAACACATATACATCTATAAGAACTGGTTTGATTTTCAAATATAGGATCCTGTGTAAGTAAAATAAAATATTACAATATTATATAGATTTACTTGTAGGTCTCGATTTTGGAGACTGCAGTGCTGTGATAATTTATCAAATGAGATACGAAGAAAAACATCCACCACACCAACATACAACTTTGCATGAATATTACTTATCATATTTTCTTTCAAAAATGATACTTATTATTGATAACAATATTCAAAAAATTGAATAAAACTAATTCCATTACCTACATATGCAATGAAAGTAAACTAAATACAACAAGAAACATTTATATGTGTACATGTGCATTTAAACAAAATAAACATATCTAAGATTTTACTTAATAAAATCGAGTATTCAGGGTGAAGAAACATTTCATATTCACTCACATTTTCGAGGAAACATTTACTAAACAAACACTACCAGCATTTTTTTTTTTTTTGTTCATTGTGTAATTTTTAGATAAGAAGGTCCATAAATCTACAAAGCAGCATGTACGATTTAAAACATTAAAGAGGTAAGAAACTCAAGTTCAGACCATATGAATAAACATAAAAAATACAAGCACATCCAAAACACGATACAAGCATAATTGTAAATATACTCGACGGATGTTCCCATAATGCACCTACACATCTGTGTAGAATTCCAATCTGGTCCAAAACAACGCGGACTTCGGGGGACATAAGTTTGTCAAGGAAATACAGAACCTTGCACGAAAAGTCCCCGGATGAGCTATTGTGCCAGCGTGAATACGAGGTTGTTTCGTCGATACCGAGGCTCTGAAGGAATTCCCGCTCTCGATTTAGAATATCTGTGTCCTCCCAATCCACGAGGTCTTCTTTGGTAAGCAAGCCAAACAGGGGAATGTCTGTCAAAGAAAGTTAATAACCCATGTACATTGCATACACCAATTTAATTTTATTTTTAATTCAGATTAATACCTTTCAAGTCCTCAGTCAAATGTATAGCTACAGCTAGATCTGAAGCTCTCTGGTTTAAAAAAAATCGGATAGACAAACCATCTGCAGCTCTCTGTTTGAAAAAATCTGGTTTGTCTATCCGATCGAATTTTTTCAACAAGAAAGATATACAGATCTGCAGCTAGTAAAGCACATGAACGCATTGTTTTATAAATTGCAGTTATTGAATTTCAATATTGGGTTTAGGGTGTTAATACAGGAAATGCAATATGACAATTTGGTCTAAATTACCAAAAAAAATTTCGAATGTTAATGATCTAAATTGAATCTACTATTTGCTAAAGTTGTAATCGTTTAACCAGCGTTGGAACAGTAAATATATTAAACCTTTCTATATGATGACTTGGTGCTTAGTGTAAAAACTTGTCGCATAAAGTCCTTCTATAGAGAAAACAATTCACTTACACAAGAAGAGAAATGTGCAGAAATATTAAAAAAAAAAAAGTAATCATCTCTTACATCTTGGATTATAGTTAGAGGGGCTGCCATCAGGTTGAGCGACGTTTCGAACACTCTGAATTAAC
Source organism: Magallana gigas (assembly GCF_963853765.1). Lineage (NCBI taxonomy): Eukaryota > Metazoa > Mollusca > Bivalvia > Ostreida > Ostreidae > Magallana > Magallana gigas. The sequence continues at coordinate 196,193 of NC_088861.1, read as the reverse complement.
TTGGTGGGTATAGGTTCCGTAGCGCTAGCCACAAATAGAATTTTATGAATGCGTCGGGGATCGTATGTGAATGGAAAGTTTCTGTTTAGTGACCCTGTGTTTCTTCTCTCCATGTCTTGCAATGCGGGAATCGAAGTTTCGTCTGGGATTTTTCCCATCAGTATCATCTCCAGTAGCTTTTCCTGTTCGCGGGATTCGACGTTTTCTAACCCTGTCATGTCCACAAGGTTTGGAATGTACTTTGGAACATGCATCTCTTTTCTTCTAACTTCGTCTATACCACACCCTTTGTACCTATAGTCACACAAATGAATTTTAGTACACATATGTATATACGTATACAATGTCATGTGGAGTACTGAAGTTCATGTACATAAAATTGAATTGTAATACAATACATTAATACTTAATTGCAATTATTCAATTGATTGTAACCTTCATGTACTATAAAGACATTGATAAGATAATACATGCATGCAGATTATTTGGAAGAAAAGCCCGATATTTACCAGCATCCGACACACGGCACTTAGCATCGTTTTTTTAAAAGGGAGGTTGCATATAGACTTGCCCCCCAAAAAACTTGACATGCAAACACTTCGCCAATCTTCAAGTAAAATTACGCCCCTATGAATCTTTTTACACATTATACAATCCACGAAAATTGGCCCTCACGAAATTTAAAGATCCCACACAGCCGGTTCACCCGGTGTATGAGTGTATTCGTTTGCTACCTTCAGAACTGGTCCTGAATATCTCCAGCGGATCTCCATTGTCTACCTGCTATTTGGAAAGTAGACAATGTAGATCTAACGGAGATCTCCACACTGCAAACGAGCAAATTAGAATTACTCTTGCAGTTCTCCAATCGACCAAACAAGACTCACCACATAAGGTGTGTCGTGGTCCTCTTCCTTTGCCCGTCTGTTGGGGAGAGGAGAGCGCCGATGGGGGCACGGTATTTCTTCTCCCCCGAGAGTGCGGCGGTGATGGTGTTGATGGTCGCCGATTTCCCCGCCCCCACAGTCCCCACCAACAAGATGTTCTCCGTGTGGCTGACCCGTTCATACCGCTGGAATATCTTCCTGGCGGAGGGTAGGTAAGTGTTTTCTTTCTTCATGGCGAGTCTCTATGCTCTGATGTAATGTGTCTGCTCTGTAATGTAACTGCTCTGTAAGTACTTCATATGGAATTATGGAATGCATTCAAGTGTTATTCCGCAATAAATATGCTTATTAACAAGTAATAATTGATTTATGGTTAGGGTGGTGTGGGAATTGAGTAAAATAGAAAGGAGTTTTCATAGAACAAAGTTATCGGTACGATATAATAGCTATACAAATGTAGATATACATTTTGTAATAGAACCAAATTAAAATGTTATGCATCAAAAATTCAATGATTGGTCGTTATTTCCTAGAGAGTTATCTCGCTTTGTATTATGGCCAATATGACAATTAAGCACATGCATGCATCATTGTGTTTACATTATTTGATTATCGCGATATTTATAAATATTTCTTAATGTATCACAAAAGAAGCCCATCATATATTCAGCCAAAATATCATTTGAGTCGACCACAGGATTGTATAGCTCATATAATATATTGTCACGGGAAATACTCTTCTTTTCCTGATTACACCACCATTGCACAATACTTAGTTGATTATATACACATTCATAATAAACACATACATGTACCGTATACACGGTGAATCTACGAATTTCATATTAATTTTACTTACTAAGAGTATTTGACGGTGTTTCCCGTGCATTTGGCTTGTCTATTTCGAATGCAACACCATTTTGACCATGGTGCAATTACCTGGGATTTTCTATTACTGAAATAGACATGACGGCTAATCAAGATAAATAACTCTTACATGTTAAAACCCACGGTAAGATTTGCTGGTTTTACTCTAGTTACGAAAAATAAGGTCCAAGTAATATGAATAACATCTTTTAAATATGTCTTTTAAATAACGTGATATTATCGACTTTTTTTTTGGAGAACGACCCCGAAAAAGGGAAAAATTGTTTTTGTCAGAAAAAGCAGGACACACCCATTAATTGTGTTTAACTAAATAAGGATTTGTGTTATTTGTTGATATCATTTAGAAATTATTTAAAAACATGCTACATTTGTACTTACAAAAAAGAAACATTATATAATTAAATAAGAATAATAAGAAGACACCCCCCCCCCAAACACACACACACACACACCTGGAACATTAAAACTTATTAAAGTCACATAGTAAAATAATTAATAATAAAAAAAAAAAAACCGGTATTCACAATATTCCCGCGGACCCCCCTCCCCCCCCCCCCCCCCCCGCCCACCCCACCCCGTGGGATTTTTTCTTCAACCTCATGCATGATATACATGCAGTTTTATTAAATTCAGTTGAAGTCATTATTAGTACGATACTATTAAAAGCATCGTCGCGAACCACGGTCCGGAGTTCGCATGTAAGAGGGTCTTACATATATGGCCGTGCTTTGCGGCTGTGTTAGAAGATAATTTACTGTTTTTGCATATCATTGAAGATTAAACTTTAAATTCAGGATGATATATTTGTTAAGTTTTAAGTTTGTTTTCATGTATATTGATTTTCATTGCATGGAGGACTACTTTAAAGTTTTGATTTTTAAATATTTATATTTTTCAGTGTCTTCTTAAAATGTCTGTGATAACACTACAAATCAATCTTGTAATGTAGTCCAATACTTTTTGTCAACGACTATTTTGATATTTAATCATGCAAAAAATTGACGAAAAATATATAAATATAAGTAAGAAAAAAGAAATCATAATGATAAGGCATCATTCTTTGTACCGTGGTATATTATGAGGGATCCATTCTGCGATCAGGGGTGATCAACTTAATCATTAAATAATGAATAAATAATCATTTTGTCATAAAACTCAAAGAATGATTTCTTATTCCTAATATGTATCATTAGAATAAACATCAACAATATCCAGTTGATGACAAAAGATGAAGAAAAAATTGCATCGGCCGGGAATCGAACCCGGGCCGCCCGCGTGGCAGGCGAGCATTCTACCACTGAACCACCGATGCTTGTAAGTATTGGGGGATAAGACTTGATGTATTCTTGATATATCTAGGGTTATTTCCCTTTTGCTGTGTCTTGTTAATTTTTCAAAAAATATCATACAGTTAATTGATAATTAATAAAAAATAATTTCGTATTGGCCTGTTTTGGGTATTTTCAATTGCAGGGTAAGTGCAGGCATGTAGCATCTTGAGAGAGACCCCCCCCCCCCACTTGCAAAATTCAATTTGCTCTGCTTTGAATTTGTATTTCGTTTTATGGCTTTTTGATATGGTTGACAGTTTGTTATGGTCATTTTTCTTTGAATTGCATTTTAAAATTACCATAAAATATGCCTCAGATCCCCCCCCCCCGGCAAACTCACCTCCACTGGAAAAATCTTTTGGATCCGCGCATGATCATGAGGCATCGGAGTCAGAACAAAGAGGAGGAAATGGGGGGGGGGGGGGGGGGGGGAGGTCGCAAACCATGAAAATCCTAATCTGTGGGGTAGAAGGGTCATACCTTTATTCTCAATTTCACTGTTAATTGCAAAGAACTAAATAGCTGAATTTTGCTTCGGAACGAGCTAAAAAGGCATTATTATGCACTAACATCAAGTATACCTGGAAATAATAACCTTTCAGATCAAGTGCTACTTAAACTATCATGACCATTCAATGATTGTACATGTAGTACCAATTATAACATATATGGATCTGAAACAAAGATCACAGACTATAAATTAGATATTAAATTCTCAGAATTTTTTCCATTTGAAAAAAAATTCAAAATCACATACATGTATTCGTAGAATACGTGTACATAGAAAAGCATCAAAGTTAGCAGTCAATGCTAAACTAGGTTCTTATCCACTTTACTATTTTTGTTATGAAAACATGTTTAAATACTACATGTATATCAGACTACGAAATATGGAATCAAATACCACATATAATAATGCACTTTTAGTATCAGCTTTTAAAGAAGTCAAAGAGTAAGCTTCGAGAAAAAGTTATACTTCATGGCAAAGCAATATTTTCAATCTTCAACAAAAACTTGATATTTTTAGACATTTCCTATGAGTATTTGTGGTTTAAGTTGAATAAAACTTTTATTGATATGATCTTAGAACAATTGAACAAAATCTTATATTCTAACTCAGGAAAACTTCATTTTGACAATAAAATATTTAATTCTAACGAGTAAAAGTTGCAAGATTTCGTAAAGTTTTCCTTAAAAAAAACATGAAATAATACAATATTAAGTGCACATTCACTGTTTATTGAAACACGTAGATATTGTAAACCAATTATCCCAAAGAAAAAACGTTTATATGCTATGTTTGTAAATTATTAGTCATCTTCGATTTCATTATTGTGATATTTTCAATGATAAATTATACTATGCATGGTATTGGTCCCATAAAAGAAATTGTTAATCCATGTATATTATGTATTTACACCCACCTGGTAAATTCAAAATTTACAACATGACAGTATGCCAACATGGTGATGTCATAAACCATTCAATTGAATTGTCGAATTCCTTATTTTCACTTCGATTTTTTATTTTAAACAAAATCCATGATAATTCAATTTCTATATATAGTGCGGGAAAGGTGATGCTACGTGCCTATACATAGAGAAAATATAATGAAAGGAGGAATTACCCTTCCCCCAACTTAAGGAGGACCCAGTAAAAATGAATAGAAAAAATAGAAGTTTTAGGTACTCTTCCACTCCATCCCCCCTCCCCCGGCCTTCTTCACGGATTAGGATTTTTATCATCAGCGGAATAGGTTGCTTTTTCAAGGATTCAAATCTCCCTCCCTCCCATATTAAAAAACGATGCTTCGAGCATGAAATGTCCCTTATGAATTATGATTTTACGTGATTTTAAGAACTGCATTGCAGGTTCTCAGGCTCAAGAAGAAAGAGAGGCTTTCCTGTTGTTTAAGGAACAGATGCTCATTCATTAGTCATTACCTCATTACTATACTATTATGTTTCAACGTTTCGCATAGTACCGACTTTTTTTCAAATTTGTAGAAATTTAATAAGCAAGCTTTGTAAGACTCTTTGCAGTCCTATTCAATAATTTGAATAGCTTCGAGACTATTTTACTTAATAACAGACCGGCTCTTTTTATTTGATTAAAAAAAAGTACGGGAAAATTATTCAAACAAAGACTTGAGCGACCATCACGTGTAACATGACAAGCTAGTTCCCACACCATTGCTCCGCCCTAAACAAAAAACTCTGCTGCAATATGTTACACTCCGGCTTTTATCGGGCGGCCACGGATCACGGGAGCTTTGTTCTTTTGCCTTCATCCGAGGGACGAGCGAGATAAAAGGCAGAAAAAATCGGGAGAGTTTGTGTCATTCACAATGGAAGAAACCCGTCAACGTCGGGAGAGGGGTTTTTTGCTTCTTTGGGGGTGACGGTGCAGAACTCTTTGTCTATATCGAGTTGACCTCTGCTTGTCTTCGAGGTCGTTTGTATCAGATCTGAGGCAACATGATACGGACCAAAAACTTGTGATCTCATTTCTGAAATATTCAAAATTATGTTAATTTGGCTGACAAAGGAATAACTTGAATGCCCCGATAATTAATATTGACACAGTTTTGTTTGTTTTCGTCAATTTCAATTATTTTACTGAAATAAACAAGGGACAGCTTTCCACAAGCGCGGGACATCTTCTTTCAAAAAACATATATACATCTTATTAACGTGATGTGTCAAATAATACTATTTTCAGAAAGAAAATTGAAATTTTGGTTCCTTGTCTGCTTAGAACAACTTTAACGAATATTTTGTTGTATGAAGACGAGAAGGAGGAGAAACATGCATCTAATTTATTTAATTTCTTTTAGACTGATGTAGAAAATAGAAAGGTTTTGTTCATTGTATTGATCCAAAAAAGAAAAAAAGTGTTTTTATGCTTCTTTTTTCCATTTCGAAATGCATATATATATAATAACTGACGAATTTCTTCCAGAAGGGCCATTTAGCATCGTTGACATAAAAGAATTCAATATTCTGTTCAAGACAGAATTGCGGTATTACATTGCATTTCAAATGAAAAAGTTAGCAGCTACCTATAACATTCTCCTACCCCCACCCCCCACCCCCTCTCCCGGTTAGTTACCAAATATAAAACAGGTCAAAAGATCTAACAGGTGGTAAAGGTGGCGACCTATTTTTTTATTTTTAATAAAAATCATGTTTCGCAATTTTACAATTCAAATGATGCAGACAGTGTGAAATTTATAATCATCATTAATTGATTGGTACCATGACACGCATTCGGAACAATTTGGACGATTGTTTTCTTCGCTTTCTCTAAAATACATTGAACATAAAGAACAACCGATAAACATATGGCCAAGTGGTTGTGGATATTAAAATCGGCGCTAATAATCAGTCTTTTGTTCGTTTGATACGTGTAATTTATGGGAAAGCTATTTAAAATTTTATCTGTTTTGTTTTCAATATTAGTTTCTTTATTTCGGTAGGAGTTGATTATTTATGATAAAGAGGGCGGTGATGGTTACATTACATTTTATATTGGGTGGGTGGGGGTGTTTGTGTTGTATTACATGCAGGATTTATCCGACTTTAGGGGCCACGAAGACCAGTTATACAACAAGTCTGTGTCCCCCGGGGGCCGCCATGTTCAAAGCAAGAGAACCAGTCTTCCCTTGCACCGCTAATTCCCCGTAACAAAGCAAATCACTTACAACGGGACAGTAACTGTTTTCTTCCCCAGGGGGGTAAAACAGTAAAACTTGACCGGTGCCGTATTAGAGTGTCTGACGTCATTTCTTGTAATACCTCTGTTCTGATTGTCAGCGGTAATCCGGCGAGGACCCTTGAATCGCAGGCCGACAGATGGGTGAACTATTGATTAAGCAGGAGGGCTTCAAAGTGTAATAACGATTTTACCAACAAGGATATCAAATACTAGTAGTCTCATTGTGGCAAAGAACAATCTACTGTATTATAAACGTACCCTGTTTTTATCATTACTACTCCTACTGTGCATGTGATCCTTGACTGTTTTTGTGTACATTTGTATATACTGATTTTGAACCTCAAATATCAGTAAACTGGTCTTGAGTGAATAAAGAATTGCTATCAAATCTAAAAAACCTGTCATATGATGTATTTCATTGTAAAGGCGGTCTTCGTCAGTTTATTTTTAACTTCTTTAATATGCATCTTGATTATGATGTCCATTTTTATTGCAACAAATTTAGAACAGCAAATCAAATTTGATCTGATCCAATAATAGAATTACGAGTTCATATTTCCCTATACATCTGACATCGTTAATATTTTTAAAGATCTTAAACAAATAGACAAAAAAAGATAAAAATCATTTTTTTTTCTCCTTTGAAAGTGTCGTATTTTTAAAAGACGACAATTGACCACAAAACTACCGTCTATAAACACCTCATTGATAGAGTGACTCGACTTGGGGGTCTACTGTTCAGAAAACGCCGACTGTGATAAAAAGAAAACACCGTTAATGAACATCTTTAATTTCTCTTGACCATCAATCAAAAGTCTGATTTGCCGGAAGTGCTTTGCGGCCATCTTGTGAAAAAGGCAATCAAACACTTGTAAAAGATCAAAGTCGCTGGGCCGCTACGTGTTTTAGAGAAGCGGGATGTTAAAATTCTGGTCACTTTCTTGTCCATCTTTTTCTCTTTGGCCCGGCAATGGGAATTTTATTTGGTATTTGAGGTAGAGAAAAATCAAATAAACCGCCAATAAAGACGATGGCGGCCACAGGTGTTCGCCTTTAGATCGTCAGTAAACTGGTCTTTTCTGTGTTTATTTTCCTAATTATATGTTACTACTACCAGCCGCTACTGACGAACATGGTCACAGGTTTTTATATTAGACACTTATTGTGATTGATGTATTATGTGTGTGAGAGAAATTGGAGAATGGGGGGGGGGGGGGGTATTAGAGAGTTTGCAAAGCCTTGATATCGTTCACATAAGGAAGAAACTTAATTCCAATTTAATTTCATAAAGTTTCCTGGATTATATTTCCATTTTGTTTTAAGATTAGGTTATAAATCTTACATGAACATTTCTTATCTCAAATTGGAGGAAGAAAACAAACTCTTCCTGCTTAAATATCTTCTTTTACAAAGTTTAAAAATTTTCAAATCCCAAAACGGAATAATTTCCCCCTGAATGGGAAGTGCGATCATCATGGACATTGTAATCTTCTGTATTAGGCATTTCTCTGAGAAAATACCCAGAATTCAAAAACTTGGAGACAGAACAATTATTCACAACATGGAGTTGAATTAATGTCTTTGTCTCCATTCTTCATCTTAATCTGTCGGCAATCAATAGAGTTCGGTACATTACTGTAATCAGGGTCTGTTTCCATCTCACCATTATCTCAACATCAGCACCCTGGTTCAACGTGACAGGGGGTGACAAGTTACCCGGATGCATGGTCATCTGTCTCCGGGATCCACCACGCGGCGAGCAGACGACTGCCGCGCAAGTGAAACAGACGACAGTCCCGACCTTACACGACCAAAGGACGATTTAGCTGTCAATTCAATTAGTATTTCTCTAAATAGTGCTGGTCACAGCTTGTGTCTTGAAACTTTTTGTCTCTAACGATTGCAGTTGATCTGCTTCTGGCTAAATAGTACGCCATGTGGTTAGTGTCGATCATTTGGTGACGTTTCCTTTTAAGCTCCTAATGCTATCAGTCTCTGAAACAAATCTCCCTTAGCTCTCAGTCTCTCCTTGTGACGAAATGAAGGAAACCACCTTTGATATCGCAGTCCTTTTATTCCATTCATAGTAATCTTTAATGCTGTTCAAAAGTTTCTTTCAAACAATCGATCCGGTATCCTTTGTACTGCGGGCGTCGCTGTCCCAGTGATTCATACAATTTCTGCAATGCAAACAATTTGAATAGATTTTGACCCACTCGTGGATTCTCAAGCAGCTTTTGACTTTTAACCCTTAATACTGATCTATGAAATTTTGTTCGTTTTGTCGAATTGGATGAGAAAAGTAAACATTCATCGCCCCGTGTGTTGGCTGTTTTCCCTATCCCTGCAAGCACTGCATTCCTGTCGCTGCTCGCACCTGTTGTAAGAGGGTCACGGTGCGCTTTACGTGATCCCCCTCTTGAGAAAAACAGAACAATGGCGAGGTTCCATATGTCGCAACGGTTACATTTGTACCTCAGCAAACGCCACATGGCGTCCTGAATTGAGTGAAATATCAATATGTCAACGAGTCGTCCAATGGTCAATTCCTGATAACCCGCCACCTCTGTAGACCGAATAATATGAGTTAATTGTGCTAATAGCTAAAGTGATATTAGTATATATATGTGAATGGTTTCTTCGCACTTTGCTTTTTTTTATAATCAGAAACTATTCTAGGACACAAAGAGGAGATCTTTTACTTGCTAACACTGTTTTCATATCTATATAATTATTTAAAATCTAAGAACAATTCTTTGGTCTACTCAATATCGGATTATAGATATTCTTGTCTCCAAAAGTAAATTGATTTGAGCACAAATATTCTAAAAACTGTCTTTCTTTCTGTCATTCTTTCTTTCTCATATTTGTTATCAACCTGTTCTGTCAGCGATAATTTATCCTACTGGTAGCGCCACAAAACCATTACCCTGCAGGGACTATAATTGTTATCAAACTTAAGAAACGATATTGAATTCTAAGCAGATATAATTTTTTTTTATTACAGAAAAGACTCAGGTAACATTAACTACCATTAATACACCTGTCGGACATAAAACCAGTGTCCCGCAATACGTAAACAATAAAACGTGGTCCTCTCCCATACATGTCAGGAGATAGGGGGCCCAGCAGATCGCTGATTTTTCACTTAAAAAATCGCTATTCATGGAGTAAGATGAGTAGAGCGAGTATTTATAACTGTATCGACTATCGCCAATGCAGTCTTTGTTGTGTTGTTGAGACGTTTGAGAAAGAGCTGAAATACGACGAAAGACTGAGCTGCATTGAGTACTACTGTGTAATTTGAAGATATAAAAAATCCATCCAATTTGTGTGTAAGACGTAACTGAGATTATCAGTGCTTTTAATTATTATTAGAGTTTTTGGTTTGCTAGTATCTGCATGTGTTGTCCATGAGAAGTATGCCAGCTTAATTTGACTAAAGGTTGAAAGGTCCAGGATTTCGTGGGGTCGATGTCTTACTTAAATACTGTTAAAAACTGCGACACATACCCCTTTCAGAAAAAAACCCTTTTATTTAAACGAAAATTAAATAAAGTTGACAATGCAGTGCGTAAAAAGACTACCCCACGGGGCATGATTAGAGCGGGCCCCGAACTTTTGTATCAGGGTCAGTACGTAAGCCCCTATCAGCAGAGACCTTGCAACACGTACCAAGAGCAGATTACGACACAGCGCCTCACCTTAGCTGACCCCGGTGCCATAAAAAGCCAGGACTGTTCAGGAATTGTCTATCATTGTTTGGTTTCGCCGCAAAGTACAGTAGAACGGCCAATTTCGACCGAACCTGGTCGGGTGAAGTAATGGTCAGCGATGGGTCGTTCACCCCACTATAGCTCCCATAGGTGTTGTAAATCTGTCTCACGTGTATATGGGAGAAGATAACACCATTGCAATGATCCGTTGACCGTTGACTTTTTCAGTAGGTATAGTCGGTATTGGTTTTTACCTGCGTCTCGCTCGTAGAAGGAACTAAGTAGGAAGCTTTGCATGCCCTTCTGCATGCCCGTTACCTGCAAATCTAACATGTCCCCGCGCTGACCTCTGGTGATAACGATGCCCTTAGAATGTAAAAGATTTGAATGATGACGATTTTTTTTTCATGAATATAACCGCTTTGATTATCTAGAACAAATTGAAACAAAACTTATAATCAACTGTTCAGATTATTTGAATTAACAAAAAGTAAACCCCCTCACCTTCAATATTCTCCGATTCTCAACATCTTTATGACACCCCAACCCCAACCCCCCTTCTCACCCCCAATGGAGTCTATCTAGCATTAAAACAATGATACTCTCATTCAGTGTGGGTTCTAAATGGATGGTCTATGCATGATGGTTTTGCGCACTTACCAGAATCGTTTCTTGTGCTCATTTATGGACACAGTTATTTGCTTAATTTATATTTACAAAGAAGTAATATTATTGACATAGATACAATGTTTTTGCTTTAAATAAAAGACAACGCTCAACACCTGTTTTTGTAGCAAAAGAAATGTTTTGCATACACAAATATTTCAGGAACTGGTTGTGTATAATTAATGATTGTCAATACATTCTACTTTGGGTTATGACAACTAGTATTTTAAAGAACTGACGGCATATTTCCCTCTTTTGTGCTGAAATTCATAATAGATTCTAAAAACATGATTGTATTATAGTACGTACTTTCATAATATTTTGCTCCTCATATTTTCCCATCTTTTTTTTTTCTACTTGCATTATATTTTATGGCCTTTGTGACTTTGTGATAAATTATGTAAGTAGTTAAAACTTGTGTTTCAAACCCTTTGTATGCAATAAAATATGTTGAAAACAAATGTAAACGCGTTATTGTTTATTTTCAATAAAATGAAAAGTATTAGTCTAAAAACCCTGACCCGAGTTGTCACATGATACATTTTGGGGGTCGGTGACTGATAGCACCCATGACTCGGTCAATATTGATCCCCGGGAAGGAAATGGGATTAAAGGTCCGAAATTTGTTTAAAAATGTCCGGACTTTGAGAGGTTGTTTGTTGGTGCCCGAATAGACTGAAGGAATCTAATCAGCCTCCATTGTGAAAATGTCGTGTGAAATTTTAGTCAAGATTAAGAATGACTCGCGTGCTCGACAAAGAAAAAGGACACTGTGTCGTGTTCGCGAGTTTAAAGTTGAAAGAGTTTTTAAAGAATTCCGATCTCCGTACAGCAGAGCACAGAGTTATACTTTTTCATTAGAGTGACCTGTTCTGTATTACAAAAATAAACTGCTCGTGTCTCTTTTTGATCTAGAGTTCCATTTGGCCAACAGATGTCGAACGGCACTTGTTAGCATTTTGCATTTAAGAGTTCAGACCAGTAACACTGATATGGCAGAATCTACAAAATCTGCATTGTTAAAAATATTTATCTCTTATGCGCATGGATTAAAAATTTGTATTGCTTTTCATCGTTATTTCTGATCTGAAACTGAAACTAAAAGCGACGAGTTTTATTGGTGTTTTACTTTAGAAATCCGTTTTGTCCGATTACCGTCTGCTAATGTGAAAACGACGCCATTTGTTGACAGGTTGTGACGCAATAAGATATGGCGGCGATCTTTGAAGGCGCAGCTAGCGTTACTTTTGCTTCTGCAGGGCACATACTTTCACACCATCGCTAAGAAAACCGAAGATCTCAAGAATTTTACAACTTGTCTAAATAGTTGTGAGGGTCGCCGATTTGTATGTGTCGTTAATTGTGTAACATTTCAATTAGTAGCACTTGTGAATTCCTCTGATCGACCGACAGTATTCTTGTCCTCTTAAATCAACAACCATAAAATAAAGTGTACAACAGATCAACAACAAATGATTGTTGTAATGTTATTAAGTAAGAAAACGACTCGGAAAAAAATAAACAGACTAGGGGCGACATATTTTGTAGGTTTTTGACACCTCGTTACGCGAACAACAGTTAGATAAAATCCTGGAAGAGCAGGCATTTTGTGTAAGAAACATTCCTAGCTGACACGGTCAACATTCCAAAGTTCAAAATTACGAATGTCAACTTTAACAAAGATAAAGATAGATAAAATAGTCACATTTTGATATAATGTAAGCTGAAATTAATAAATAAATAAATATGTGCCATGCAGAGAGAGAGAGAGAGAGAGAGAGAGAGAGAGAGAGTGAGGTGTGCAACCACCCCCTCTCGCTCGCGGTCAATGAATGATAAAACTTCTATAAGCTTGCGGTCCTGATCTCATGAATCCAAGGCTCCTCAAAGAAGCTGCGTCTATTCTGTGCTATCCTTTAACTAAGCTTTTCAATAAATCTCTCAGTACTTCTTATTTTCCAGCCCCTTGGAAAATGGCCCACGTCATTCCTATTCATAAAAAAGGAAATACCAACGACTTAACCAACTATCGTCCAATCTCCCTTCTCTCTATTACTGGCAAAATTTTAGAACGATGTGTCTACAATCTGATTTACGAATATTTTCAGAAATTCAATATCATTTGTGAAAATCAATCAGGCTTCAGACCTGGTGATTCCACAGTAAATCAATTAATAGATATCACCAATGACATAGGCAAAGCTCTTGACTCCGGAAAAGAAATCAGAGTTGTATTTTGTGATATTAGCAAAGCTTTTGACAGAGTGTGGCACAGGGGCCTACTGTACAAACTTGCAAAAGCGGGGATATCTGGTTCATTATTAAAGTGGTTTTAAAGTTATTTGAACAACAGAAAACAACGAGTAGTTCTCAATTCGGAAAAGTCAGACTGGGGTTATATAAACTCCGGTGTGCCACAAGGATCTATATTAGGGCCTTTACTCTTTCTAGTTTATATTAACGATATTGTTTCCGATATTAAATCATCTATTAGACTGTTTGCCGATGACACAACGCTATACGTTATTGTTGATGACCCTAGGTCAGCTGGACATGTTCTTAACAGTGACTTAGAAAAAATCAATCTATGGGCTAAACAATGGCTTGTTACCTTCAACCCAACCAAAACCGAGTCTCTCCTCATAACTAACAAAAAACACAGGAATCAACATCCGAATTTATACTTTAATGGAAGTCTAATACAAGAAGTGTCTACGCATAAACATCTTGGATTAAACTTCTCAAACAACGGACAGTGGGCAATGCACATAGATGATATAGTTAGAAAAGCCTCCTCGCGCCTACAAATCTTAAGAAAACACAAGTATGAGCTTAATCGTAAATCATTAGAAACTCTTTATTTTTCGTACATTCGACCAATTCTTGAGTATGCCGACGTCATCTGGGATAATACTACAGCTGAACTAGCACAAAAGGTAGAACACATTAATATTGAAGCAGCCAGAATCACCACAGGAGCAACTAAGTTAAGCAGCATCCAAGATCTCTATACAGAAACGGGATGGGAAACCCTTCAAAGTAGGCGTCGCAACCATAAGATTTTGCAGTATCACAAAATAGTTCACGGTTTCGCACCACCTTACCTCACCAGCCTAATCCCTCCGAGAGGTAGCGATACTCACAATTATCCTACAAGAAATGCAGAACGTATCACTCAGGTCAAATGCAACACAATGTACTACCAAAACTCATTTCTTTCATCAACAACCAAACTCTGGAATAATCTCTCTTCTGCCACGAAACAAAATCCTTCCCTATCAAACTTAAAGCGCATACTGCATACCAAAAACATAATTCCCAACTACTATTACTTCGGTCACCGTAGAGAACAGATTCTTCATACCAGGCTTAGACTAAAATGCAGCACTTTAAAACATCACCTTTTCAGTCGCAATATAGTTAATAACCCACTCTGCACATGCGGTAAACCCGAAACTAACGAACACTATCTTCTTGAATGCCCCCTATATACCAATGCAAGAATGTTGCACCTGGATACTATACCTTTCCAAACTGACGTCTACATATTACTATATGGGGATACAAATCTTTCTTCAGCAAATAATGAAACAATTTTCAAAGCAGTTCACAAATTTATTTCAGCATCAAAACGTTTTCAAACATAAACATTTCTCACACATCCTACATCTTTTCTATTATCTTACTCACCCTGCATCTTATCTTTTTCCCATAACATATTTTTTTCATACACATTGTTTGTTTAGACGTAAATTTTTCGTAAACGTGATTACAAAGACATTCCAACCTGGGCACTTCAGTGATTTATAATTTGTAAATTATATTTAAGGAAACGGATTAATATAAGTGTTTACTTGTGTCCGAATCCTTGCCTAATTATGCATCATTGTATATATGTTGTACGTTGTATTCATAATAAACTATGGTTTACACTAAAACTTCTATCAGAAAGCTGTGAAATGTAAAAGTATCTCCATTGTTGAACTACAAGTTATCTATTTGATTATATTATGCCGATATCGGGATATGATCAGCACTGCATTCCGTAAGTCCAGCGAAAGGCAGTACTTGAGCGTGTCTCTGATATCTCGGGTTCCGGTCACAATATGCTTTATAAAGATACAGGCTATCTACTATCAAAATGTTATCATTATTTGCAAAACAATAGATTTCTATTTCTATGAAAAAAATATTATTGATGAATTTTCTTACCATCTAAAGACATCGAATTTAAAAGGTACCTTTAATTCAAATTACAAGGTATGTGCGGGCGGTTGGTTTTTGGGGTTTTTGGGGGTTTTTTTTGGGGGGGGGGGGTCTTTATTCCATTAGTCATTCACCAACTTTCGTGAAACTTTGAATTTAACACAAATTGTGGTTACTGTTATATTCTATTCCTTTGTTAACAGGAAACGTTCTATAGTATTTTTTATCTGACCTTGACCTTGGTGTTGTTTTCTTCGTTTTTTTGCGCTGTTTCCCCTGTCCATTATGATTTCCTTATCGAATGTCAAGGACACAGCTTTTAGTCACTCGAAGTAATGCGTATTAAAAACTCATGTTATTCAATCTTAATTAAGAATTGATCTCTAATTTCGTGATTTAGGTTTAAACGGAAGACACTAGATGATATATTTTTTTAAAAATTGATATAGACAATTTTTAACAAGGACGAACTTCGCATTTCTTTAATATTTTTATAAGCTTTGAAATGGCTAGAACCTTGATTCGAATTATACATCTATACAAGAAAGACGTACATTGTTAATAGAAACAAAAAACCGAAAACAATGTACACAACAATTAAGATCACACCTATACACCATGTATACTTAATTGTATGCATAAACTCAATGCATTATGCTCTCTCTCTCTCTCTCTCTCTCTCTCTCTCTCTCTCTCTCTCTCTCTCTCTCTCGCTCGCTCTCTCTCTCTCTCTCTCTCTCTCTCTCTCTCTCTCTCTCTCTCTCTCTCTCTCTCTCTCTCTCTCTCTCTCTCTCTCTCTCTCTCTCTCTCTCTCTCTCTCTTCCAGGCCCCATCTGTTCAGCCGCTGCAGAAGCTGAATGCACTGTCCCTAAATCTCTAGTTTTCAAGATTAGTTATTCAGATTAGCGAGAAAAATGTCACGAACGAATTAGAAAAGTTCACAAAGGTCCGCATCGAGAGCACTTTATCTGCAAAAAATGTGTTCAAATTAACCCGAATAATTGGGATTTATGAACTTGCGCGTGACGAAAAGGGGAGTTTTTCAAAAAGTAATGACCAAGTGGTCAGTTCTTATTTTCATTTGGACAAAGTGGACTATTGATTATTGATCAAAAACAGATGTGAAAAAGGGATTTCTGGCCTGCTAGATGAGGTGGCAGCAAGCTGTCACTTAGCAAGCGGACAAAAGATCTACGATTTATAGAAATAAATGACTTCAAAAATAAGGACTCATATTTCAAAAATCCGACCTGGCACAATGGGAATAAAAAAATTTGGTAACCATGCAAAAAGAACAAGGCGGCTTAGCGTGTAATGGTGATGTACAATAAAGGAATAGCAATAGTTAAGAGCTTTAGAGCTTATGAAAAAAACCGTATCATTAAAGTGAAGCTAATCACTTATAAACACACACGCACAATGTGGATAATGCCATTCTTTCAATGGACTTAACGGGCCATTTTACGTTCAAGCGTAACGCAATAAAAACGTCAGTCGTACAATAATGGAAATGAAGCGCTTGGTTAAGGGTATAATTTGGCCTCGTAGCCTTCAATGGCGATCGTATAAAACTGTCTTATGTCTACAAATTAGCAGGACAATGCAGGATGTATCACCGCAAGGTTTCAAAGGCCGGGATTTATTTTAATTTCACATTTTGAGCAATCGAGTGACACCAAAAAATGCCAATTAACCATGGAAACCGGTAAACGCTTGCTCTCTTTTCTTCTCACCCTCTCCAGAAAACAAAACACCTTTTGGAAATAAAATTAAAATGTGAATAGAAACTGAAGATGCAAATTATATATGTTCAGTTTCAGAAATATTCGTACTTCCCAAATTACGATTATTTCCGGTAACTCTATTCTGGAATCTGCCATGGGTCCTTTTATTAGCAAATTAAACTTTGTTCAAAGTGTGATATCATTTATTACCGGAATTGTTCAGACATTCTTGGACGGTGAACAAATGCGGTGTCACCGTCAGGGCTTTCCGTTGTTTGGTAAACTAGTCCTCTGTTACCCCACTGGTCAGTCTTTGTCCATACCGTGCTACAATTTCCGAGTACATATGAAGTAGAAAAACAAGGGCCGGGTGTATGTGTGCGTTAAGGGCTTGTTGACTAAACGTCCCGTGGATGTTGACAAAATCTGCGCCTGTCAATCATCGGACGGCCCATTGTGATTTCGTCCCGTGACACCTCACGGGTCCCCACACAAAGACTAATCATTACCTGTCTTACCTGTCCACCTGGGTGCTGATTGTCTGGTGTTCATATTTATAAAGTTTCACTTACATAATTAAATAAACTTCACAGCGAAGTATTTCAATAACTTGTCAGATAAGCGTCTCAAGAGGAACCTCTAAGCTGTAATTTGGAAACAGATGACGATTTCTGTCGATCGATCGTTGATAGCAAACATGCATGGTCATTTAAGATAAAAAAAAATCTTTTCAGTTTTTTTTTAATTTTATAACATCTAGCTCTCTCATAAAATTGACACGTTGGTAATAATTACGGGTACCAGTGATGATAAATGTTGAAATGTAGCTTCTTTATGTCGAAATTTGCAGCGTGCAGAATGTCGCAACGCGTGGGCAGGTGCGGGGGGATAAAGCGCGTGCAAGTCGTGTGCAGGCCGAGGTTCTCGCAGACGACAGCTTACACAATTTGATTGGAATCTACAATCCCTTGGACAGATGACTGGGGACTTGCAAGATGTAGAACGGACAGAAACAAAAGAAAGTGGGCTTGCGGTTCCTAGGGAAACTATTCAGGGCGCCATGAAAAGTTGTTGCCATCTTGCACAGATTGCAGGAAGGGCCCAATGAAAAAAACATAACTTTGAGCGATCTCTTTTTGGTTACAACGTTTAACCCATTAAACCTTTCACAAACAGTTAGCTGCCAAATGTTGTTTAACGTTATAAAATTGGAGATTGTCAAGTGACAAACGCTGGTCTGCTTGAAAAATAAAAAAAATTCAATAGAATACGCTACTTTAAATGATTTTTGCAAGGTTTCTTTATTCTTATTACTTCAAGTTTTTTTTTTTTAATCCAGCTTTTTTAGTATAAAACTATCGACCAATAATAAACACCTTTAAAAATACGGAAGGAGTATACACACTTTTTATGTAAAGGGAGTCAGTTTAAAATTGTTTGATAATAAATTTAATGTAACTCTAAATTCTAGCACGTAGTGCATCTCATTTATTGTAAGATAAGTGCAATGTTTAAGTGAAAAACCCATATAGCCTGACTGCGAAAATTGTTTAAACATTTTAAAAAGTTAATAAAATCGATGTGATTTCATCATTTGTCACCGTACGCGTGTTTTCTTTTTTAAATACTTTTTAAAATAAAAACTTGAACGTCTAACAACAACATCTGATCTTGAGAATTTATATTAATCAAGTTGAAACAAAGAGACAATTTCTGCTTAAAAAAATATACTGGTACACGTCTAATATTTTTAGCGAGGGTCTAATATTGATGGTCGTGAAATGTAACACCAAATTTTAATATGTCTTTTGTATAGAATTGCTTGATGAGCTATATATATAAGAGTATTTCCATGCGGCTTGGTTCATGTATTGATTGAAGTAGACTCTATCCCCAACCTAATCTTTATTGGTGCTAGGTACAAATATGATTATCAGGCCAGGCGTACGCTATCAAGCGCCCAGTGTCAAATTTATCTATAATTTATTTATATTCTCGGTCCCCTAATCCTAAACTAAATAGTGCGATTGAAAACAAGTGGTGTAGGACCAATTTACAGCGTTCCCGTAAACCGCCCGCGCTGAATTTTGATCCATCTCATATCGGTGCTATATCCAGCAATTGAACCGTGTCAGACAGTGTTACGTCATATGCAAATAACGTCATTTGCATAACGGTTACACGTCTTGCCATACACTGTATTTCAGAATATTAATGTTGACTCGTGTCAGAACTGCCTTTGTGATCTGGCAGTGTGTAAAGATATTTACAATATACCCGTATAAGTTGAAAACAGATACATTTGGCGCGGTTATCAAAAATCCTTGGTCGTATATGCGTACCCTCAAAAGTGTAGAATTTCAGCATCTACATATTGTGTGCATTAATTTGAAAACAGGTGCGTTTAAATTGTTCTTTGTGGTGTATTCCATGCGTTCCTAAAGTACACAATGAATATAAATAAATTGTAATAAAACAAAATTATCTTTAGACAGAAATTCGAGTTTGTTCGTCTTTTTACTGTTTAAATGTCAAGAAAGGAGAGAAAAAAGTGTTCAAGAAAATAACTCCAGTAAATCTCCCCATAAAGTGTCCGCCATAAAATGTCCGGTTCCCATGAAGATTGAGCTTTAATCAAGCGTTTGATTCATAGACTCGCCGAATTCCTCACTCTCTCAATCGCCAATAAAAAGAAATGGTCGCCTGACACGGGAAATAAGGGGTTGGGAGAAGAATAGGGCACTTACTTACATTGTTAGCCGTAGAGTCCTACAGATAGATGAACGCGGACGTCAGTGTAGACACCTCGATATGACGTTTTTATTGTACAGGTAATGGCCGCTAATGGATTGAACACCTTTATAATAGAAGCCCATCACAGGCGCTGCATGGCATTAATGGGACACATGAAGGTCAGTGGACTTAGACACTGGACACTTTTGAACGGACTGAAGAAAAAAAATAGATGTTTTGTCGCTAGTCCTGCCAATGTCAGGGAAGTCTATGTATTTTTGGCGGTGTCAATATCCAGGAATTGAATAGGTTTGTTCTGGACATCCGTCAAATCCGCCGGCGAAAGCAACTGTTTGAGGTTTTTTTTTTTTAAAGTTGAAAATTAGTAATTAAAAGAGCATACCTTATCATCCATGGATTTTTGTTTTACTTTCTCTCATCTCTTATACAATATTTCATATTTATTTATTTATTTATTTAACTGATTTATCTAATTACATGTACTTTATTTTTGTTCACTGATTAGTTGATATAACAACCACAACATTCAGAGGCCTTGTGTACTTATAGGTAGTATAAATGTCGGCTATCTTCCAAATTATTTTCATAAAACGTATTAAGAAGGAGAAACACCTTCGATTACAAATAATGGCGTAATTTGGTTACAGCACGACTTTCAATTATTGATAATCTGAGTCCCAAATGTAGGGTATGTATATGTAACTCGTCTCCACGGGATAATCCAAGTAAAGTGTCTGATGCCAGATCTTTGTAACCCCAATGTTAGCCGGCCTTAACTTTAAATATCGTCCTAATTTCCTGTATTTTGATTTCGAAATGTAAACAAAAAACCTGGCAAAGACATCTAGTCTATTGTCGAACCGCCGCGTTAGTTGCCAAATATTTTTTAGTTACTTTTATTGCTGAAAAATGTAATAGAATTTGCCTTATACATGCTATAACCTTAATTAAAACAACAATTTAAAAATAGATATATGGTGGGGGTTTTTTATCCCCAAATAACATCTGATGGTATGTTATTCAAATAGTAATCTGGACACAATTGCTGTTGGTGAAATTACATATTTACTACGGATTCTCAAATATTTGACCAGCTTTCCTTGTAAACATATATACGGTTTGGTTTGGGGTTTTTTCTTGTTTTTGATTTACACAAGAATAAGCTAATATTTATCAATATATGGCGAACTGACAAAACTCATACATTGGTGATAGAGTAAACAGACGAGTGTATGTATATCTCATAATACTTATTTATTACATATACAAAAAGCCATCGATTAACGTTTATTTGTAAATCATCTTTATGCTGTGTCGTCCAATTTCTTGTTTAGTCTCCTGAACTAACCAAAGCTATGTCAATTTGTCATGATCAATTTTTATAAAAACTTGTTTGGCACGTATCGAGACGATCGCGGCTCTGCGGACACAAGGACGAGATTGTACAAATTCTAGTTCAACTTGACTATACATGCTACCCCAAGATTGTTCTTGTTTTCACGGAGGACATTACATAATATGCTGGCAAGTTCCTTTAAAAAATGAATTTACAACACTTGCAAAAAATGTCGATATCCCTAGCGGGAGGTCTCTCGCGGCCGCGCGCGCCCGCGTCGGATGGTTCGCTTGTCCGTGCCTGCATGCTATGAACTAGTTCCGAAATTCGCGCCACCCCATGGCGATGAAACGCTGATCGAGGGTTACTTTCCGACTTTTGACAGATAATCTTATGATTTATTAAGCTGTCAAAAAGAAAGATTAATTTCGATCAACTAAGAAGAGTTTTAATTATGGCGAGTGTTTACGGTAATGAACCTAGAGTGCGCATTATACATATTTTACTGATTGGCATGTGCAGGGTGCCAAATATTCGTACGTGTCTGCCAAGAATTTCTTTCTATGCTACTTTCTAATGACGACGGTTTATTTACATTCACAACAGTATTTGGTTGTCCCGAGAAATTGCCATGGATGGAGAATAATATTAATTCGATCTTAAAAACCGCTCAAAGCAACCCACACAGGATGAATCATCTTCATAATGAACGTCTGGATTTTTTTTCAGTGCAAAACCTCATTTATACATGTACATGCATATCATTAGAACTGGCCATATTTGCAGAAATAATAAAAATTGTAAATTCAATTCAAAAATTGATTAAATTTTTAAAAACTTTTTTCTGTTTACTTTTTATGAGTTTTGTATGTGTATTTAAATTTTAAATCCTGATTTTTCACAGAACTTATTAATTTTTTATGTACATTGAATATAGGTATAAATCCTTTATGTACATGTGGAAAGGTTGAAGACACATATCATTATTTTTTTCTTATGTACTACTGAAGTCAGAGACGAGTTATTTGATAATGTTTTAAGCATTGCCGATTTAAATTTCGTTAATACACATATTTTGCTTTGGGGAGATGACAACTCAGTAATACTGTGAATGATCACTTTTTTCTTTATAATAAATCCAAAAGATTTTGATAACTTATCATTTGTTTATTTACATTTGTATCAAAATGTGCTAACGGTCACCTTATTGTAAAATTATTTTGAATTTTTATAATCATATACACATGTATGACATTTATTTGCATGTGAAAATTTTCTATGTCAATTACTAGTATTGGATAGGGCTACAGGAAGTTTAAGAACTTGTGCCCAATCCCATTGTAAATACATTACAATAAAAGTAGTTCAAACCAACCAAAGATATGCATAAGAAATTTGTAAAATGTTTTTATTTTGAACGAACAGTGACATACATCCTCCTTTCTTTTTTTCGGTAAGCAGATCCGATTATTTTGGCCGGAATTTGACAGGTACGTATAAAACAGTTAGTTACCTGTGGCAGACAGGTGTGGAGGAAAGGTGATGACGTGCTGGTAGCCACAATAGACCTATGTTCCGTAAAACAGACACTATCGGCCCCGATCTCATAACCCAAACAATGCGAGCCGGGACTTAATTAACCAAACCGTTGCCGTGTTTGTATTTTACATTCAATTATCTCCCACTCTCATTATGTAAAAACATACGGAGAATTTGGGAAATTTGAATTTGACACATTGATTACTGATTGGGTTAATATGGTCTTAATCTGTAGTACATACTCCGATGATGGGTCCTCTTCGACACCATAGAGCCTTTGTTCCCGGCGTAATGGGAGAAATTTCTTACATTACAACATGTCCATTAACTGAAATGACATCACATTAATTTGTCTGCATCGTCACCTTATCTGTATCAAATCAAGATGTCTATACTTATACATAATCATAGTAGATTATTTACCTATTGTTGAACAACCTAATTTGACTAAAAGGTACAATGCCCTGAAACTAAATTGCCGTTAAAATTTTCAAACTTTATCAAAACCGATCTCACTTAATAGATGTACACTTGTCAAAACACTGTCAATATTGCCCCGGGTGTACCGGTGTCAGCAAGGGTGGATTCTGGAAACAGGTCAATATTGCCCGCGACAGGCATAAGTGACACCCATATCGCCGCATCCCTAGTATCTGGAATTAAACATGTCAGGTGACCAATGTAAATAGTTTCTGGGGGAAGATTCCATATTGTCCGTGAATTTCTGGTGTACTTGTTACGTGTAGCAGAAGGACTATGGATATCGAGTTTGCTTTCATCTCAAACAAAAACTGATAAGAAAACATGGAACAACCCGCCCCCATTGTTTGACAGATCAAATTAATATTTCATCCGATTTTGACACACGAACCTATTTCTCGTTGTTAACTCAATCTTGTTCTGAATTATTAGAGTCTTTTTTTTTTGTTTATATGCGGTGTATCTTTTTGAGAGCGAAATGAAAACAGGAGTTTCCGGGCCTGTTCGCTTTATAAGCCGTTTTGATTGAAGTTAATACACACCTGGGCCGAACTACATCTGACAGAGTGTTTGCCTAAGCAGACAGACAGGAACTCTTACAGTCAATATTTTGTTGGGAAATGACCACTCAATTTTGCGGTTTACTGAAAATGATTTACGCTTAAAGGACGTGATGTTTGTAAAGTTCATTTCAATCAAAATCCACTCAACAAAATCCAAAGTCTTAAAAGGCTTGAAGAAGCTTCATGTCTTCAAAATGACATTTTATAATTACTTTTAAAGTGAAGAAGAAATAAAAGAATTTTATGGAAAGATTTTGTCATTGAGTGGAACAAAATCTCGCGGTTTTGGTGTAGTATTAGTATGAATTTTGCCTCCCTACATGACAATATTGTTCCCTTTGATACCATATCCTACACAGATTTTCCACACTTTCGCGCTAAAATTTCGGTACTTTTAGGTCCCTAGTGATAGAACCGCTGGGGTCCGGCGGGCGAGGATAACGGTACTCCCCGGGAATCAGAGTTTTACCCAGCGCCAAATTCTGGTGTTGGATCCTGGGCGGGCGGACAAGTTTTCAATCATGTCCACAATCAGGGGAACAAAGGGCGCTAACACAAAGCAAAGCGGTATCTGGAGTAGATACGGGTCTTTATCGCCTAGGTGGCGCATTGTTTCACGTGAAGGGGTGATGTAACGCGCGCAAGGCGGTGGTTCTTTTAAGCTTTTGTGAAAATTAATCCGCAATTCTCACTTAGTTGTGGTCCTATGGTGAATTTTACGTAACTTTGTGGGCATCTGTCATGCAAAGGGACCAGTTTATAAAACTAGAGATTTGTATCGTGCGTACTGAAATTAGACAGATTTTGTATTTAATCAGAAAATCGACAATACATACAACAAAGTCCAGAATCTAAATATATAATTCATTAGGCCGATCCCCTAATGAGTCGGACGGGCTTTGAAGAGCTTTACGGTAAATAACTGGACAAACAAATTAGAGGATCACGGGAACTTATTGGATGTGTAAAGTTCCGTTTTATCCTGATAAGAGTTCCGGAATAAAAGGGTTCCCTATCTTAATACACTGGTCAGCAAAGGCTCTGTTTATTTAGATAACTCGGATAAGGGACTCGTTTATAAATAATCCACATCAATTAGGAGCTTGATGGTGAATAATTACTCAGCAAAATCAGCGCATTGTCCGGCCAAATACCGGTTTGATGGAACACAGACAAAACGTTCAGCGGAATAGACTACCATGTCGGTTCTTAAATTTTTTTTTAAACTATGAGTCCTATCAGCATGTTCTAAATGATTTTAAACTGCTATCAAGCTAACAAACCGTGTAATTTTACTTCCATCTAGTGCTTTTAAAGGTTCTCTTTTAAAAGTGATTATTTCATTTGCAACGTTGATAATGCTGATGCTGTTGAAATAACCGTTAGCAAATTAAGCAAATTCATTAATTCAAAATAATTTGTATCACAAAGAAAAACCGGTCCTTTGATTAAGTTAGCCTAATTCATTAATTTCAAGTAATCATTATTTCTGTTCTGTTCTACTTTTGAGCGCATCTGTTTACTTGAAGCGTTTGAAAGGCGGTTATCAATAGAAAGTGAAAACAAGCTTTCGAGTGACGTGAAATTAACACATTCAGAGTCTTTTATTACAAATTGCTTCTCCTTCAGCTAGTCGTGTCTTTGATTAAAGGAAATAAACACAAATTAACCGTTAAGAGAAGGTGGCGCTCCAAATTGTTGGTTCGTTTCCGTTTGATCTTGGAGGCCCTGAAGAAGCTAATCCATTCAACCTCGAAGATATTAGTGCTTGATTGCACAATAAAAATCCAATTACAAATCATTACATGGTGATTTTATCGATTTAGAAATTAGTTGTGACTAAATTGGATCGTCATGCCGACAAAGGCCGGAATGTGCCGAAACTGTTACTTCTCGACGGGAGCTAATTCGGGACTATCCGCTCGTCCCCGCGGGATTCTCATAACATTGCATTTGGCGGGAAAATGTCGACTGCATCGGAAGTACATACAAGATAGTCTGCAAAATACATTATTTGAACATTTTTTTTTTTAGCCTTTAGATTGTTATATTACGACCTCCCATACATTATTTTTTCATTATTATGTCCGCTAACAGTTAGGTTCTTAACTTTGAGGTTTAGGAACTTCCAGTAATTCGTCCTAAAGACGACGTAATTCCGAAGATTACTTTTTGTTCACTATCTTTTCCTTAAATATATCTTGTTTGGCTTATCCTCGTGATAAAAGGAATAATCAAACAAGAGTAGCGGGTTTATCTTTTCAAACCAAAATATTTAGACTTCTGATTTATAATAAGCATGCCCCGTAATCCGCTTTCGGTTATCTAAAGAATATTTAAAAGATGCCGATGCAGGCTACCTTGATTTTATCTGTCTGCTTTTACTACACTACACATTTTTGACAGATTAGACATCGATTTAAAAATTAAGAATTTCGATTCTTTGGTAACGGTATGTTGGGAAATCGTGTTACGAATGAGCGAATAAATAAAATCGGATATAAACAGTCCAAGAAATTGAACGTAAACGTTTATTTTTTCGCCGGCAACCCCCCCCCCCCAAAAAAAAAAAAAGACAAATTACGATAATTCGGTATTTCAAAAATATGACAACTTTAAATAAATAATTGTACGTTTATTGCAATAACGAATAATAAGTAGACTTTTGAGGGTACCGAAATGTGTTACATGATATTTAATAATTGAAAAATTTATGTAGATATACTAATGAGTTCTTTTAATTCTAAAACTGTAATGTAGCAAATATGCATTTTTTTTTAAATTCGTTACGGCATTCCTTGCCTTGTAGCGGGGGTGATAATGTGCCTTTAATAATTAATTCATCTATACTAATTATTCCTAATGAACTCATTACATGCGGCCCGCGTGGCTCCATAATCATCCGAGCTATGTTCAATGCTATCGCATTTCATCTTTCCTTTGTCTCCGTGAAATTGAGACTTAATACCAGGAGACCAATAAATTCGCCATATTGCTCAATGTCCGTGAAACATATTGAATAAATGATTGACATACCTGTTTCTTCGTAATGCAAGAGAATTTTATGTTATGTCATTGACAGTTTGTGGGAAATTAAAGGATGCTTAGAGAATTCTAGTCCATCGGTCTAGTAGGTTTTTGTGCCTTCAATGTCGGTGTGCAACTATAAAAATGCCGAAAACGTTTGTTTAATTGAAATAGATGCCGATTATTAAATATTTATACTGCGTGGACTCCTTCGTGACCCAACAAGAAATTTTTAACATCTGTTGATTTCTACACGCACAAGGATGCGAATTCGGACAGACTTTCGGCATTAAGCTCTTAACTAATCCTTTATATTGTAAAGTAAATAGTCCGGTCGTGAATAAACAGCCACCACGGACTGGACATTAGCTGGACAGCAAACACAGAAGGAGCTTCCGTATTCTTAAACGTGTAATTTAAATATTAAATAATTGATAAATACAAATACACGTGCAGTGTGCATATATTTAGTAATCGTGTTTATCCCCCTTTGGACAGATGAGTCTGCTCTGTCAGTCTCGCATCAGTGCCCACAGAGCAAGTGCCAACACGCTCGGCATGTTTCTATTTTTAGAGTCTCGCTTCATTCGATGGAAGGTACGGAAATGCTGAAATATCAAATGTAATTTTACTTATTTTCTATTGCAAAATACCGATTTTATTTTTCTTTGCTTTTTCAGATAAAAATAAATTGATGTAAGTAACTGCTATATCCGAAGTGTGGTTGTATGAATATTGATTATGTGCGATAGGCTCAGTCACGTGACATGAATGACTGTGACTCCGCCCATAAGGTCAGCGATTGGCTGACGCGATAAATATTAGCGTGGCGTGTTCAGACTTGCCCGTACTCCTGTGTTGTTATTTGTTGCATGAGCACGTCAGTTTCATTAGAGTAATATGTTAGACGGCAGTGGATGTGGATCTATCAAAATGGTGGAAATCAAACCTAAACCGAAGTGTTGTAGAAATTTATTCGGTTCACCGTCAGGAAAAGAACGTGAACACATGAAAAAGATTTATTCAGAGTGTATGAAAGAGGATATTAACATCGGGAAGGAGAAGTACGAGTACGATATCGTTAGTGACACACCGCTATCAGATAGATGGGAACTCACGACAACAGCGCCAGAGTTTTATACAAGACAATACACATCAAGGGAAGAACGGTTGAACCCGTTAAAGAGGAAAATGGACGTTGAAAGGGAGCCAGATAATGTGGAATCGCAGAACACAGCTACGTGCAATAGTCGACCATTACGACAGCAACCCCTTACAAGTATGTATTGTTTTTACTCCATGTTTGTTTATTTTTGTTGTGTATATTGATGTTGTTTATATCTCGGTATGGGTTAGGTGTATTGTGTACGATGGCTGGTGTATGTCACTGATGGAACCCCACTCAACTGCACAACATAGGAACATGTCAATCATTTATACACTAATGTTGCCCTGGTCTATAGTGTGTGAAAACTCGGCGAAAACTACGTTGTTTGTGTTTTAAATCGAATGCAAATTAGATTTAGTACGCATTTATCCGAGTTGGAGCGAAATCTAGGTCAAAACAACAAAACTGAGCCCAACACTTGTGATGGGAAATACTACGTTGCGTAGCGGTTGTAAAATTTTGACATCGGTGTAATTGTGTACAGTCGTATAGAAAGAGAACTGACGGATGCGTGGACCACATAAAGTTGATGGGGAAATTTATGAAAATATATTAGACAAAAACACCATGTGTATTTGTGGCTATTTAAAAACCAACGTGTTGAGTCGGATCTTTAAACTTGGTGCGGGAATGTTTTGAAACGTGGGTTCAGTCGCGCGATTGGGCACGAGGTCGGGCGAGTCTCAACGCGTTGCAATTTCTGGTCAACGATTCGCCTTGACGAGATGCCAAGTTTTTTTCTCCCTTTAAACCTTGTTTCATTCATAGTGTCTTTCTCTCTCTCACTGCAAGTTTGTACAAAGACAATCGTTGTTTCGCTTTTGCGCGGTGTATCCAATATGTGAAGTCTGCTATTTGGGTTGTCGTTAGCAATATTCTATAAATCATTGTCACCCCATGCTGAGCTTGAAGGGCTGATGGCCGAGTTGGCACGTGCTGTTATATATATACACATAGACCGTAACAAACAAATGGCCATCAATAGTGGTCAGAGGCAGACGTCAGTCACAATTATCCTCGATAATCTGTTTATACAGGATTTTGTTTGTCAATTACAATTATTGTGTAGTATTGTTGACACATTACATTAACATCTGTTTATTGCATAATCACATTGACACACAATGACTACCGTACACTGAGAGTATAGATAATATATTGTAAAACCACAAGATTGTATATTTTAGTAGCATTCAGAAGTATGAGTTTTATTTAAAATTTCTGTTAAAACCTGAATAAGAAAATTTGCAAATTAACACACTTTCTGGTCGAGAACAATTATGTACAATGTATTTTATTGGAGTTTGTTTTTGTTTTTTGCAGATTATTTGAAAAAGAGGAAGAGAGCGGACAACTCGCTGACACCAAAACAAATTCGGCTGTAGATCCAGAATTGGGTTTTTAATGTAAGTTAATTATTCATGTCTACCCTGAAGAAAATCAATTCGCGCGCTCGGATTTTCCTTTGTGGTATTTGACATAAAGATGGGAATTGGCATCACTATGGAACGACCAAAACAAATACAGTCTATTAATAGTGTAGTCCCTCTCAACATGTGATGATTATAAGCTGCTTTTTGGAGACATGCCCAGAATATCTGGAAAGGAATCAAAATTGGTCATTCTCTGTGTTTATATACCTCCCTTCTGCAAAAGATTTTTCCCAATGCGTAGCTGAAAAGTAAACTTTGTATTTATATAACGATGACTTTGAAAATTGCTAAAGAGAGAGATGTTTCTTTCTTTCGAGATTTTTCTTAAATTACTAGCTCAAACGCGGAAGGACTAAACGGGATATACATGTGTATTACTCCTTCGTGATTTAACTATGAAGTTTTATTACGCGAACGTAGTACGAGTAAACTGTTAGTGTCACACCTCAAGGGGGATAGATATTTATCGTGATAAATGAGGGGGATCATCCGGTACCACGAGTTGTGTAAGGCACTGCAAGAGTGCACGATATGACGGCCAAAAAAGTCGACCAAGTGCATGACTAACAAAATTATTCCCCACGGTACGCAGAACTCGTCTCTCTCTGTAACATGCGGGAGATTTAAATTTAAACGAAAAGAAAGAGCCACATGGCTGACACTTGAGTTAGAACGGGGTCATCTTGTATATTGTAAGCCCGACATCTCGTAGTACGCTGTAGTAATCAACTTGAGGCCCGGCGCGCTCCGCCGGAGTTGAGGCCTGGGAAACTCGCGTACATTTGCATAAAGCTTGATTCCTTATGCAGCTCTATTTAGGTCATAACTGTTAGTGTATTCTTGGCTTGCCGCGGTGTGTTATGGGATACGCGGCTTCGGGTCGCCGTATGCTCATTATCTCGACTTGTTTATGCAAATGAAGCATTTCACCTCTACTGCCAATTTTAAAGCAAACACATTTTATTTTGGGTCTTGTGACACTTTGTTCAGAAAATAAAACATCCCCATGCCACAAAAGTTACAGATAAGGCGTCAAACGTCGTTTCCTCGTTTTTACCTGTCAGTTTTCTACCATATGTTTAATCAGCTCGTACCTTGTTTTGGGGCTATTCCTAGCGATGTCAACGACCTCGGCGTAATATTTACGAGCAAACAACTAATCAATTTTATACAATCCTTCTCAAAAGACAAAGAAAAATTATCTCTGATACTTATATTGTTATTTTGATATTTTCCAGACTTTCTAGTGCTAGAAACGGGAATCTTCAATGGAGGGAGGTCCTTTTCTCAAGCCGAGTCTAGAGGACTCATTGCGAGGCCAGCAGGATAAACATGCCAAAGAGCGCCCATTTCTTGCCAAAATTTTCAACATCTCCGCTATTTTGCTTTGCGTTTGGAACCGTTTTTGTGCGGTCCACTGAAACAGACAAGAAATCCTGCTTATTTCTCACCCCCCCCCCCTTCAAGTGCCAGTGAAAAGATCCGTTTCCTCAAAGATATTGACAGAATAAGACTGTGTGCTCCCCTGGGGTAAATAACCCCTATTGGGGTAAACTGTGAATCCTCTGGGGAGAGAATTTATATATCTATACATATTTATGTGCAATGAACTATTTCACAATGACAACGTCATTGTAAAACATGATCTCATCTATTATTTATTTTTTTTATTATGTGTCGGTTCTTTCGAAGTAAAATACATTATTTGTAAATGTCCTATTTATTTATATAAGAAAAAAGCAAAGAGAAAGAAATTACACCTATGAGAAATTTATGTTTTGCTTCAAAGTGAGACATCTTTCTATATAGTAATATTTATATTCAGATATCCTTATCAAAACGAAAATTGTGTGTTTTTTGCTATATTTATTTTTGTTTGTGGTATGAAATACCAGTGTGTAAAGAAAAAAATATTTGATGGAAAAAAACTTCAAAAAACGTCAAAAGGGAAAAAAAACAAGTTTCTCTCAACGTAAGCCCCATATTAAAACTGAAATCACAAATCTTAAAAGAAAATCCATAAAAAATGATCTCAATTTTCTCTCTTTAATGTGACTACATTTCACTGAATTGACATCCAAAGTGTTCATTTTGAGTGTGCATGGAGATATTTGATGTTTGCAACCCAGTTAATTGTTCTGTAGTATACGTGTGTGTGCTTTCATCTGTAATTTTGGTGTTCATCAAATAGAGTATATAAGAAAACCCGCAGAAAAAAGTTGTTGAGAAACTTATTGTTGTATAAAAAAAGTAATAAATAAAAGCTCTAAAGAAGGAATTTAGCTTGTGTTTGTTATTGATGTTGTTGACGAAACATCGCATTCTTGATTGAAAAAAAAAATCAATTTCCTCGAATCAAAAGTTAACAAGTCCCTTCAGTGTTGGTGTACATAAAAAATACCATGAGATAGTGAAATATTTCCATTAATAAAAATTTTAGAAGACCTAGCAGTCTTGATAGAGAGATGCCATGGGATGGCCAATGATTTCCTTTAGTCAATGATTTTTATAAGACATAGCAGTTCTGGTATACATAGAGCTGTATACTTTCGCTTAGTCAATGATGTGTTCAAAGGATTAGCCTGCATGTATTATGAAAAACTGTGTTGGTCGTTTGTTAAAGGAAGTTTGGGGGGGGGGGTATTTTGATAAAATGACGCCCACGTCTACCACAGAACCAGTCTGTAACTTTTCTGTTCACCAGACAATAATAGGATTGTGACAGAGACGAGATAAACACAAGATCGAGGAGCGCTGGGAGATAGATCTGTAGAGTGTGTGTATACTATATATACTATCTGGAACAGCTGTTGTTAGTTCCTAACGCTGCATGAAAACATCTGTCGACGCCAATTCTATGGTTATGTATGGGGAAACCAGAAGAGTCAACAAGAGGAAAGGCGCACCGAAATCTTCACTCTCTAGTATAAGCTCTTACGGATACTTGTATGGTCTACTCTACGAGAACTCAGGGGTATAGGTTCTCGATACGTTGGGGTTATGTAGTCGCATCAAGTACCGAAAAACCATAACGTTCTGTTCCCAGGTTTTTAAAAGAACTGTGCAAAAGTGGGTCTTCACACGTGAAACACTTCCTCACACAGTGTCACAACGATACACGGGAGGGGCTATGTACTTTTTGAAGCTCCTAAGGAAGTTATGTTATGTCAAAACGGAAGCAATTTGCAGTGACTTCTCTGATAAAATTGGCTGATTTAAGAATCTCCTTACTCCTTGAAATAGCACGGCCCGAAATTTGAAGTATACATTTACTCATAAAACCCATTTTTATATGCTTTAATTAGCCTAGTGATCTGTTATGCAATACCTATTATGGTAAATTTAAAAAAGATTCTTTAAACATAGTATCTAGAGTTAATTTTGTTTCTTTACAAGTCCATATATCAACTTCAGTATAGTTTAAAATCTCAACGCTAAAATGCAAATTTAAATTAAGAATCTAAGTGTAATTAATTCAAAACTATAAAAACCCAATGTTTACTGAAATTGCAACCTAATTTTAGAACTAATGATTAGCCTGAAGCTATAGTTTTTCATCATTAATAAAATTTAAATGTTTCTTCCCAAATTTTAACGAAATTTACTTGGAAAGTGAAGTTTGAATCAACAAAATCATTAACTCAGGTAAAAGTTTTGATTAATATGGTTTATCAGATAAAATACGTTTTTCCCGGAGACGTATCCCGTGGAACTTAGTTCTCTCTATGGCTAGACATTTGTGTTTATGCAAGCACTCCCAAGAGAAATCAGAGCTCGGGTTCTATTTACTGGTTTAACCATGCACACGTGCGAGGTAGATCCAAGGCACACGCCGTCTCTATCTCTTAAATCAACACGAAACTCTGGTCGGTGCCAATCGCTCTGAAAAATAAGCAGACACAAGAAAATTCTTAAAAGATGTTCCAGCCGCTGTCAGCAACAAAGAACCAAAATTAGTCGCCATGGCAACCAACGGATAAAATTATTTTTGCACGAGCCTGAGAGATGATTCATAGAGATGTTTTCCTTCAAGAATGGGATCCTGATTTGCAGTTCTGTGTTTGTTCCCCGATTTTACTGTCGTCTGCGTATGGTTGCAGACGACTTCCCTGTCAAATTGAATCCGGTACAAGAGTGTTTTTTTTATTTTCGATTGTGAAAAGCACACGTTTTTAAATCCTACAAAAAAGGATGAAAATGAAGATATTACGAAGTAAAAACACTCAGCTCTTTATTTCTTTATTTCAAAAGAATAATGGTGGATTGTTACAGAGCTATTAACCAGGGTATTAAATTCGGGAACATCTGGGAGATCTGTGTGTGCCCCCAAACACTTGAAACACTCGAGATGAGATTGTTCGCAAAGAGAGCCCTGTTGACAGCGACCAAGAGAGGGGGATATCGGCGAAATCTTCTCTCGGGTCCATCCCTCCTGGGGTCAAGTTACGAAGGGTTTTGTCAGCGAAAGATTGGGATCGAACTTATCTGTCTGGTTATGCAACGAATGACAGTGTTTGTTTGTCTGTAATGAGAGTTTTGGGTGTTTTTTGGTTGCTTTTTTTTGTTGAAAACATAAACTGCAGTTTTCATTGTATTTGCTGAGTGGCATGAAAAATGTGTCTATGAGGGAAAAGTGTCGATTTAAACACTGTTTGTCAGTAAAAGAGAGAAGTTTTTAACAGAAATTGCAATTTTGATTGCAATCGCTGAGTGGCTATAAATGTATCTGATTCCAAAAGGAAAAAAATGTTGCCATTGAACACTGCGCTCTTTGTTCCTCGGTAAACAATGCATTCAACTGATTTGAAAATTGTCATCATAATGCACGGGTTTCTCCCAGATTGCAAAAGCAGGCACCCGTGCAAAATTTTGTTAATTTCCAATTGATTTTTTCCCCTTGTACATTCTAAGTCACGCTGACAAAGCGAAATTTTGTGGTGCAAAATGGAGGAGAATGTCCACACACCAAAAATCAATCAAGGTTAATAAAAGCTGTTGCCTAGTATTCTGCATGAAATAGCGCCTAAGTTGCGACACCCTGCTCATTTACAAAGTCTATAGCTGGCTTTATTCGCCACAAGTACATGTTTCAGCGACCATTGACCGTAGAAGCATCCGTAAAAGGGGGGACGCGATGATAACGCTTAATGATCTGAAATCTTGATTATTCAATTTTCATGTAATTTAGCGAGCTGATGTTATCTTAATGGAAAATCGTACATCCAAGTCCCAACTAGATAGATCTTCTCCCGAGAACCATAAAGCGGAGTCAATGGCCGGTATACGTATGGTATCGGGAGCTGTATTACACTTTCTCCGCATTTTAATTGAAATCAACAGGGATGCTTATTCATCAAGGGCCTTTCATGTCTTATGGGGATAATTTGTCAGATAAGTACGGGGTCCAGGTCGGTGACACAAGATTTAATTGAAATACGTGATGTTGCTTCAGTTTTATACATCAGCTAAAAAAAAAAAAATACCCCCTCATTCCCAACCTCCTGAAAACTCGTTGGGTTTCTGAGCTATTTTATGATTCGTTTACAAAAACCCCAGGGCATTGAAATTGGAGGAAAATGAAAAATGTATCATTCACATTAATTTCCCCAAATGATGCGTCGCTCTTTCGGACGTCAACCTTTCAAACACGTGACCTTAAATGCATTTGCCATGGTACAGACGTTGGCCCCGTTCCCTGACACGCCAATAACACATCTACCCACAGGATTGATCGCTGCTTATAAAGGAGGCACCCACGGTCATTATTCATCGAAGGGCTTTCCCATCATAAAATTATTTTTGACAAACATGATATACGATGTGGTGTCAGAAGCCTGAAAAAAGTTATGTCGGGTCCAGGCGTCACATCGAAAAATCCATATATAATGGCGGTGGATTTGGTCAGGAGAATTAACGATCGGCTACCGACGCCTTCTTTTGTAAGGATGCACGTGCGTACAATAACATGTAAAATCCTTCCAGGTTGTTGGCAGTTCTTTTCAATGTAATAGGATTAACTATTTTTCCTCTCTATGTCTTCGTACCTGGCTTTTCGGTCGATGACTGAAAAAAAAAATAAATGAAGAGGTTACTACAGTAGTACGATTCCACTTCTGCCATCACCAACCCACTTAAATCCACTAATTAGAACCCATGCAAGTTGACAGACTGTTATGTAATATTTCGCGATGAGAGCGCGACCTATTTCATTTCTTTGTGTCAGCAGATTTTAATGGTCGACTTCAAAAATATCAAAATTTTCCGTAATGCGGTCGGTCACACCGTGTGTTTTTAAGAAACAAAAAATGTCGGTCTTTTATCTTCTGTATTTCAAATGCACTTGGCGCGCATGTTGTCTCGAGAATTTGATGTTTTGGGAGATTTTAATTGCAGGTTGTTGTCGAGGGTTGACAGGTTTTAACAAATTGGTTTTGAGCACACATAATGCGGTCACTACTCCTTACATCGACTTGTCCTCGATAATTCACACGGTAACATTCGTGTCATATAGTAGATTTTAAATATCTTTGTTTGGTGTAAATACAGAATTTACAATATGACAATTAAATTTTGTGTATATATATACATCACCCAGTAAAATCAAAATTAAAAATTATAACACTTGGCCAGCTTTGCATGTTTCAAAACTAAAGACAAAGCCTCAATGTATATGCATCCTTACTGCACAAATTTTGCGCCTTAAAAGTCAGACAATGTGCTTCTTTTTTTTTTCCCAAGACTATTCTAACATTTCCGTGTTAGCCAATGAAAACCATTTACCTACACTTTTCAAACAATCAACGGTAGTTACCACATGGCTATTGATACGATATGACCTTTCACTAAATATACCATTATTTTTTTTTCTTACAACCATTTGAAAATGTCATCTTCCCCTGCATAAATCGTTTTCCGTTTTTCGAATGAAGTGAATAGATGCAATTCAGTTGTGAGATTTAACTCGCCGTTAAGTCACTGTTTAATTTCTTAAATCTATTTTAGGATACACGTTGTAATGATATATACACAATTACTTCGTATACATTATATACTTTTATCCATCTTTCAAAATCTTTTATAGTTCCTGCATTGAAATTTTCGAATAAATAGTGAGACACTGCTTTCTTACAACCTAAAAAGGGGGGACATTTCTGTGGTAAAATTGTCGGTTTTCGGGGAAAAGATATGTATAAACGTAATTTTCTCGTGCGATTAAAAGAGCAGATTATTCATTTTTAACAGGATCTGTTTTACCGTAACCACGAAATGCATAGTTTTATTGATTTTTAAATAAAACAACAATAAATCTCAATGCAGTTTGATTGCATACAAATTATTGATTGAGAGACTGATTGCAGCTTTACGACCCAGCACAATATGTCACCCAAGAGATTCCCGGCTTCTAAACAATTTTAGTGCCAAACACTGAACGGCAACACGTGACTAAATGGCCACAGCGGCTGTGTCATCCCCAAGCTATTCGCACGAGTTGTAAATTTCCATTAAAATTATTGTATGAAATAGAAATGTATTAGATATTACGATAAGCGTTTGAAACTGATTGCATTTCCATCAAATCGTGTATCAGGCTGCTATAATTTCCATTTTCTTGATAACATGGTTGATTATATCATTATAATTATTTAGAAATGTATAATTACATGATAATCGTGAAATCAACAATTTTACATAGGATATCTATGGGATATACATTTTATTTCAACGTTTGTTAATAACGCTCAAAGCTGTCCCAATTTAAGAAAAGGGAAATTTATTTATAAAGAAGAACAACCCCCACCCCCTTAAAAAAACGTGATTGAAATTTTGATTTGATAAGATTAACATTAATTTTACGTCAATTCATCTCAGTTTTCAGATCTTTGTTCAAATTGTGCATATGAATGAATTTATTCTCTGTGTGAAACGTTTATATATGCTAAATGTGTGTGTGTAAAGATTTTAACCAAATTGATATATCTTTGTACTTTGATCAGCGATCAATGGTCAATGTAGTACTTGTAATAAGTAGGTAACAGTATTACAAACACATGAAGTAGTATGTAAAACATCTTGAAAATTCTTGTTAAGAAATTTGAAGTGCACTGTAAATTTTAAATCAAATACACTGTGCATATAGATCAGAGAGACAAAGGAAAAGATTAACGATTTTCTCTTCAGCACTGTTTTCTTAGGTCACTGTTGCCAAACCGAGCTTATAGCAATTTACTTTTTGCAATTTTATATTCTTAACAGTTCAACCAATGAATTCAATTTTTTTAGCGAAACATGTAAATATATCTAGGATAAAGTCGAGTGTGTATACTGTTTAACGATTCCAAAAATAAATTTACAATGCCAAAAAAAATGATATCGATCGATGTAGCTTAAGCAGAGTCGTGAAAAATTAACTTGATACTTTAAAACAAATAAACAGATTAACAAACAAACAAAAAACAGGAAGAAGAAACGTGAAATTGGCCAGTGTCCAAACTGAATTGACGTCTTGTCGACATTACAGGAAGTTCGTGACACGCAAAAGGATGTGCATTGTCCATGAAACCTATGGCTGTTCAATAAGTTCGTGGTTTAAGGAGGAGATGCACTATACATCTATCATCCCTGTTCAATTTTCCTTAAAACCAAATCCGGGACATTTGTTGAGGACGCTTAAAATGTCCTTAACCTGTTGCAAGCTATACAGCGCCGCATTACGAATCTCGCTAAATGCCCAAATAGTTCAATTTCAAAAATAACATAACCATCTAGTGTTTTAGCTGCCGCTTCACTGCTTTCATCTTGTTACCCAACCAATACCTCGAGATATTTTTTTCGACAAGAAATAAAAATCCGGAAATTGAAACACTTTCCTGAAATCAGCCGAAGCCGATAACGCAATGGCGAGAGATGTTATCATCTCAAACAGGGAATGCTTTGTTCGATACAATCACAGGAAATAATAGATTTCTAAAGTTTTCAGACTGACATTCACTTGTACTATAAATGTGAAACAAAAGATGCATGCTTCACAAGAACCAACAACACGAGAGGTAATTTATTACATTTCATCTTCGCAAAACTGTGATTGGTATTCATAAAGAAGAAGGGGTTGTTAAAATTCACTCAAAATTGATAAAAATTCAATTTTTTGAAAGTAAGAGGGAAAATGATGCTCAGAAACATGTCCATGTTTACTAAATTAAATTCACTATCAGTTTAATCTGTCTTGACGGAGGCCCCCTTGTTTGCAAGTTTGTCGTCGTCGTGTGTCAAAACTTTTTATGGACCGAACAACAGAATTTGGCAAAGAAGTTTTGTCTGTGGAGCGGGAGATAAGATCCGGAGTCACCACGATGTCCCGATGGTGCAGACGATCAACACCTCGTGCAGTTTAGAGGGCTCCACTCGACAGCGTACATTTCTACCTGGTCGACCGAGAGGTCGGGTTTCAGGAAACCTTTAGGCCTACCTATATAACTGCACGACAGGTAACTTCTTTAAAAACAGACAAGATTGGGCTGATGTCATCCCGATGTGATTGTGATTTTACCCTCTGTTTTGATCTCTGGTCCGGGTTTTTACAAGTTTTTGCACTCTTTATTCAAATGAGACATGGTCTTGTTTGTACTTTTCCAGAGAGAGAGAGAGAGAGAGAGAGAGAGAGAGAGAGAGAGAGAGAGAGAGAGAGAGAGAGAGAGAGAGAGAGAGAGAGAGAGAATTGTTGAGTTTTTAAATCAACTTCAACCAAAATTTCATGCAATAATCAATGTTTCCTCCTTCAGATTACTCAAAGCCCACATGTGGGGTTCATTTATAGCATTTCATGAAAAATGAAGAGGGCTATAAAACGATCAAAACTCTAATTTATCAGCGATCTCCCAAGGTGCTTCGCGAGATGACGCTAAAATTTACTTACCTTGTTCTAAGTATACCTGGGATCTAATATATAATAAACTGTTTGACAAATGATGAATTAGGATACTTGACGGCTAAGAAAGAACGAAGCGGCTCCCTAATATCAAGAGAAATTGCCTATTAACTTTAAAGCACTTCAAAAATTTGGGGGGCACCTGTGCGCTCAGGAGTTGAATAAGAGGACCAAACACTTATGGCAGTGCTTCTATCTGGGAACTTTGCCACAATACACAAAAACTTCCATTCTGTTTTAGGACTTTTATCTTTTGCCTTTTCTTTCTTTACTGAGCAGGATAAATGCACATTTATATGAAATCTGATGCTCTATATTTTGTTCAACTGTTGTTAACAATTTAGTATCACCAAAAAAAAACCAACTGGAATGAGTAATGTAACCATCCATTAAGATGTATATCAAAGATAACCAGGTGGTTTTCCTTGTTTATATATTTATACCAGTGTTAGCATTAGCGTAATAGTGTTGTATGACATGAGTACACGTGTACCGGCCAGTAACGTAATCTTACTTTCTTATTATTTAATGCTTAATGAATAAGAAAAATTTTTTACCAAGCACCAATTTAAAATGAGCAAACAACAAATAAAACCAAGCAAAGCAAGGTAAACAAATATTTGGTTAAAAAAACCCAAATACAAAACAAACGAAACACCCCCCCCCCCCTTGAAATAAACCAAACCAACCAATACCACCCCCGCCTGATATATCTTATTCCTACGCCATTACAGTCAATGGCGAACAAATGCTAGATTGCTACATGGCTTTTCAAATGCTGCTGGAGACAGTATTTGTAATATTTGTACCAGTAAATGGTGATCATGCTTATAACATGCTTGTACGATAAACAATCAACTGAGCTTACGCAACACTGGTGTTGTAAAAATATTTTAAAAATCAATATTATAGGGAATCAATCTATAAAAGTATACTCAACGTCGACTTCCTGGTTATAATTTCCTTGAACATGTATGCCTGTACTTTAAAGTTGCATAATATATAGTTAGAAAAAAGTCAGTTCTTGATGAACAAACAAACAAAGTTTTCTTCACCATAGAAAAAACCAGTTCTTGTAGCACAAATGAACAAAGTTTTCTCCACCATTTTAAGTTTTACGTGCTACTAAGACGATAGACAGTCTGTGGGGTTTTTTTTTTCCACAACGCCCCACGAGAACCTTTAAGTGGAGGCAATAATTGTGAGAGCCTTTGGTCACGTTAACACCATTGACCAGAATAAACCTTGTTCATGGCCGTCTAAAGTTAAAAGCTGCACTCTCTCTGTCCCGGGGTTTCGTAGGAGATCTACACACCTCTAAATGTCTGCTTCTGTCTCGCCAGATCGGCGGGCCAGCATTCTCCTATAGTTCACTTTCCAGACTTCTTGTAGTGTACTTAATGAGTGCTTGTAATCATATCATTGTCTGGTCATGACCGTAATTCTGGCAGACCTATTTTGGATCGTTTTTAGTGTCGCTTCTGAATCCATTACTTCCTTCCTTGATTTATCTGTGTTGTGACGAATAAGAAAAAACCAAGTACATCACATTACCTTGCCTTAATTTTGCAATGGTGCAAAGTGAAGCTTTTATAATAGAAAGTCTATTTCAATTAAAGTCCTTAAAGTAACCTTATATCTTCGTAAAATGACAGATAAGTTATACAATTATTTTTTTCAGACAACTATTGTTATTGATGTCATACGGGTTTTTTTCTGAACTCCATGGACATGCAATGGAATAAGATAAGTTTCATTCAGCTTTAATGTATAAATGTAGAATAACATGACAACATGATTACTCATAACACAGTTTGGTCAATTGCATCATTATTTACCTTGATGTGATCAACCTTGTATTTTTCTTGTGAGCATATGAAGAAAAATTTTTCAAAAATAAAATGTGTACACTGTATTAACTGAATATTCAAATGTTCAAAAAATTCATTAACAAAATGTAACCAAAGCACTGTAAAACTCTATCATGAACGCAGCGTGCTTTGATAACAAATAATCTCGTGAGTGACTCAACACACTTCATATATCCGGAAAATGTCGTCCAAAAGTTGAACTTCCCAAAATCTCTCTCACAAGACCCAAGCAAACCATGATTCATAGCAATCTAAAACTTCATTCTTTTAAATTTTACAGAAAATATCCATATAAGCATATTGCTTGCGAAGGTGGACTTTTGGTGTATGGTCATCTTGTGTATTGGATGCAATTCGGTTTGATTGATGGGTGTAAAGGTATCCCATTTGTGATGCCGATGTTTTGAGTCAGAACATTTATACTGTACTGCATAGATGATTCATTCAATGTTTAATTGACAGGTGAAGGTCAAAGAATGCTACAGGAAATGCACGTGCATATTTGTCCGTTGTCCAATCTTGTAAAACAATTTGCATAAATGAATTAGCATGTATTCTTCGATAACATGAATTGTTTTCGTCAGGTATTTTTAAGTGCAATTTACGTA
Organism: Magallana gigas; assembly: GCF_963853765.1. NCBI lineage: Eukaryota > Metazoa > Mollusca > Bivalvia > Ostreida > Ostreidae > Magallana > Magallana gigas. The sequence continues at coordinate 154,354 of NC_088861.1, read as the reverse complement.
CACCATCGCTTTATTCCGGCCGTATAGCACGAGCGATCGAAATGAACAGAACATGGAAATGCGTACTTTATGTGAATTACATTTTACGATAAAATCTTTATAATGCTACATACTACAAACAACACGGGGATACCTAAACAAACAGGAAGAGACTCTAAAAAGATCAAGGTTAAAAAACAAATCTTATATATAAACATGCAGGTAGTCAAAAATGGTATCCATTTGCATGAAGGTATAATTTCATTTTCTTGCAACGTCGATAATTAGCATGCAGACAAGATTTCTTCTGCACAATTATCCACTGTTTAACTGTAAAATTCAATTATTCTAGAGAGACTTGTTGATTACGTAATCCTGATGTCCTGGCGTCTCGCTGACCCGGAGCATGATTCACGCGAACTAATTAAAAATGATGGCGACAGAGGCCGACCTTGGCAAACACCAGCTTTCTGCTTCTATTCTTACCATGGTGATTTTTTTAAAGTATCCAAAACAGGAAACATAGGATATTTGAATATGTCAACACATCTTCAAGACAATTAGTTGCGTGTGTTGGGGATTGCTTGTTACTTTTAGGAATACCGCTCTATTCTAATAGCTCATTGCAAATGAAATGCAGATTTAACATAAACACCATGAAGCTCTGACGAAGTAAGAATATTCCCCATATGTATCCATAATACGTGATGAAAGTTTTTGATGCAAAATAAAGATAGGTTATTTTCATTTATAGCACGGTGTTATTTTATACACGCATTGCGTTGACGGGTGTCAACTAGATCCCTATCAGTAGATTTAATGCGAAATGCCAACTTTTTTGACAAATTTATTTATGTCACAGGGATACCAAAACAAGAAATAGATAGTCACATCTTTCATTACAAAATATTTACTTACTATTTGTACTTTACAGCCAAGAACAGTTGTAACCTTAATGTAGCTGACCTTTTTACTTAATAGTAATTAAACATCATATAGGCTTCATACAATATACCTGTACTTGTAATGATGTCCTCGGTAAAAATGTAGAGCTCAAAATTATAAAATAAAGGTGATCTCTTTAATGTTTGCTCAATTTATCAACCTTACTTTTAAGATCAGCTGTTTTTTAAGAACAACCTAATGTATATCCTGGATTGGCGTACGGTAAACAAGGACTTTGAGTAAGTGTGTACTTCGTTTCATGGGTTATTCCAGTTATCTCACAATTTATTGTATGAAAATGAAAACATTTCACTTATTAAATGTTGAACAATTAAAATTGAGCTCTAATAATCTTCTTGATAAACATATGAGGGCGCCTGATTAACAAAGACGAATCTCCTGATATATATTTTAGGTTTAATATGGATTTTGAAAACGATTGTATCTTGCAGAACACCAAATGAATTTACATAATTATCTATATCTGGTTGAATTCATATTGTATATATTTGGCGCAATTCTGAGCAACAAATGTTGTGTAAAAGTTTTAATGTGAAATAAATTTACAGTTTCTGAATACTAGTACTACATTATACAAGGATCTGGACACTACTTCATTGATAAATCTCTTAACAGCAAGAAATTCCACAGGATAAATCTCTGGAAATGTAACTGAAAGGTAACTGAAATGTGACTGAATGGTATAACTCTGCTATTCAGTCACCTTTCCAGACCTTTCAGCTAACATTCAGTTGGCAATTCATTATTTTTTTAGCAATTAAACCAATAAGGTTTTGAAATATGTTATAATATCTGTACATTATTATTTTCATTAATATGCTTTTTGCGTACATGTTATCATGCGGTGTATTATTTTTGCATAACTATATTATTAGTACATTCAATATACATATTGTTTGTTCCACTGTGTTATTTATCTTTTTTGTAAGTCCATGCGTTGATATGTATATGTAGAAAACTGAGCTGTGCTCACTATTTATAACTGCTGAAAATATGAATGGAAACTTGAAGATATAAAAATGGCCTTTGTATGAAAAAAAAACCTCTCTGTAAGCATATTGCATTCTTCCAACAACCCTTAAATAATGAAAACAAATGAGATACGGAAGATAGAGCAAGGTCCACATGTAAATTTCCCTTTTTTAAATGTTGTCACCAATTAACACAGCTAAAATACATTAAGTAATGTTACGATTACGTACTTCATTTTGTAAATAATCACAAGTTACACTAATAAATCATTTAATTTTATTATTTTTTTTTTTTGCATTATTCATCACGAGATTAAAAAAAATGGGTTTTTACCCCCAAGTACTAGTATTTCTAAACAGAATTGTATTTTCGAGGTCTTGAAGTACTGTTGTTGTGTAGAGAGAATAACTGACAGGTTAGAGGAGTAAGCCATCTACTATGTGTTTTATTCATGATACTATTTTAGATGAAAATTTATGACTTGTATTTAACATAAATTGTCATTTCTACACACATTAGTCATTCTACCTTTGCCTTCCGCATAACACTTCAGAATCAAGTCTGCAAAGTTTTCCTTATTACTGACAAACGTTTTTGAAAAAAAGTTGATTTCAAATGTCAAAGTATGTCAAGCAGTCGGAAAGAAGGTTACACTCTTCACCTAAATTCACACCATATAAATCACCCATCTTTATTCTCCCGTGACAAAATACAACGCTAGTGAAAATTAGCATTACAGGTTACAGGAGCTGTAGTATAGCGTAAACCACTGTTAGAGAAAGGCCCAAGTATTACCCTTTTCCCGCCAAAATTGCCTGAGTGATTTTAATGCGTTTTTTGCAAATAGATGCCCTTAACCTTTAAATCTCATCATCAATAAGCACCATGGCTATTGAATCGACAAGAAATTCTAGCTCTTCTTAAACGAATAAAAACAGTTTTAAAACACAGCCGACACATTTGGGTCACGGCGATAAGTGAATCTAGGTTGTATTTACCAACAACATTTTCCCGCTATCTCATAATGTCCAATGTTTTTTTCAAGATCTAGAGCTGAAAAATAAACTTTGCCTTTCGTACATAAACATACTTTTTTGCACAATATTTTGCAGTGTGACCTGAAGACATTTTTGATCTTTCAGCCTGGCCGCGTGTATTGACACGTGACAGGGGAGCTGTCAGAGAGCTGGCAGTTTCCCCTGCCATCATCAAACTTACTTTTTGCCGCGATAGAGTGTGGAATATATCAGATAAGTATTTGTACAATGATCTCATTATTCATCCGTTCAGTAAACAGCTCTTAAGATGTTGCGAAATCTTCCATTGGATCTTTTAATTGAGTTCCTTCCATTGCCTTGCTATGTAGAGCAAGCAAAATAGTTACTTACCGTTTCATTCACCACGACCTGATACAAGGTGACATTGTCATATAATATGGAAATGTATAAGAGTGTTTAATTAATTATTTGACACAGTTACATACTCGAGAATCTGCTTAACAAGGTCTTTGTCCTTTGAATGCTTTCATCTGATAATGCTAGTATAAAATTGTATAAATACTGATATATTTAAATGCATACATTTTTACTTGATTGACATAAATGGCTTCAGGCTATATGTTACATAGCTTTGCACGTCATTAAATCTTGACTAAATATAGAGCTGAGGCAAGATCTAAAAATATATCCTATGCAATACTCGTGAATGTTGAATAGGTAGTGGAGCAATGCGTGTTATTTGTGCGATGGAAACCTAGTCAAAATATTTCTTTTTTCAAAATTCTTTAGTAATCTAAGTATTTCTTTAACAAAAATGATGCTTGAAACACTGAAATAGAAAATTAAAGAAACCCTTGGGCAACTTTTAAAAAAAAGGAGTATACACTTAAAAGTTAAAATTAAACTGAGAGTATCTTGCTTTAAATACATTTGAAATTACATTTGGACTTACATTTATTTACTAATTTTCGAATAGATACGAAACTGTTAAAACAAATGTATTGGGATTTTTTCTCTCTCCATCTGTGACAATTTTGTCGATATCCCCTTAACAAACAGAATACACAACCACATTACAAACAAAGGCACATTTGAACTGAGGCTAGTCATGGAGGAGTTATGAATCATTAGGAGATAAATGCTGAATAAACATTGTGTATCTGAGAAGATGACGAGTCCAATTGCCCAAGGTTAAGGTGGGTCACATGCTCTATTCAAAGGCGTTACTCTGTCATGTCTGTATGAAGATAACATTTTGTGTCTTAATGTCAGTAAAACTTTGGATGTTTCTCTTATTCTTTTGTACATTGAATTATCTATGTCCAAAATAATGTGTATACATGTATGGTATTTGTAGATATATTTATATACTTTCTACATTTCAGTATATATATATCTTTAAATAATAAAAAGATTTTTACCAAATGATGTAACACATTTAGAGATGATGAAGCTTATGTTTTTCATTTATTTCCCTCCTTAAAGTATACGTCAACATACTACAAAGATCCTACTGCTCTCTGTTGTAATTTTAGTACGCTGTATTTTGAAATTTAAATATTTCTTATTTTATTCAGATTGTTTTTAGAATTTCTCAAAAACTTTATAACCGTATTGCGTTATGTTGCCTCTAACTGTTTTGTGCCTTTTCCTAGCATTTCTTCGTTTGTTAGTTTTTACGATTAACTTTGGTGGGTGATTGTTAGTGGGACACCGTCTTCGTCATAACCCTCCCACCTCTCGCTCTCTATGAGGGTGGTCCTTTATTTGAGGAAAGAATTTGCTGTGCTTTCTCTTGAATACAAAGTTGTCTGATGTTTCAATATATTGACTCTTTTCGTGTTGATAATTCTATTTAGGAACAGCACGTGAAGTGCAGATCAAGTAGTTTAACAAGATTAAGTGTTGTGAGAAATTAATTAAACAGATAAAGTACAAAGAGAGTTAGAAGGTAAAGTCTGCAAATGCGCCATGCAGTGAGAGATTTTTGGCGGGTTTTCATCGTGAAAACTAATCGCGCACTTTAGTAAAATTATGGGATAAAACTGTGAAATTTGTCAAGAGATTATGTTTCATTTACATGACTACATTCTAGCTCAATCTATTTGTACTTCATGATTCTCTGTATTTGTTTACCAGTTAATGGTTATTTAAGCAAATCTTTTCCAATTCATATCATAACATAAAATTTAGACAGTTGTTTGTCAATTCAATTAACGCCAGAATACCGTAACTTAGTTAAATATTTTTACATCTTTCCAAGAATATTTTTGTTCATTGAATCTCGTTGTTGAGGTTTTAATCAGATATTAAGGAAAATAGGTAAAAAATCAAATACATTTCAATAAATTGAATATAAATATTGTGACAATCAATCTTATCATCTTTTTAGTTATGGGTCACAAAATCTATCAATTGCAGGTAATTTGAACTAAACTCAATGACAAACATGCTCCTGGTTTGTACTTTAGTGTAAGAAACTGTTACCGATAGACTCCAGCTGATTTTCCCATAAAAGAAAAAGACGGGACACGCCTTTTTTGAGATACAGTTGTAAATGGATATAATCAGGTGATTATCGATGATTCATCCGTCCATGTGTTCAAGCCCCCGAGTCTCTTTCCTGACCGCAAACGACGCCTTTAACATATCCTTTCGTCTTTACTCTTTTAATCAAATAGCCATTTTTAATCTATCTTCTATTTTAACTTACATTTGTGGCATCTTATGTTTCTAAGAGTTTAAATCAAGTTTGAACATGTTTCTGCATGTTTAGATACGCTTGCCACTTCGGCAGACCTGCCACATCTTTTAATTACGTAGTAGCACGGCTTATTTATAAGCTTTAAATCGTGTTTTGACGTGCTGCACGCTTCTGACACCTTGGTAACGCCTTGGTTACACACACTTTACTCATGGCCTATATAGTAAAACAAGTCTCAGCATGTTGCGTTTAAAACTTAAAATAACTATTGAAGAGACACTTCTTCGAACTTCCGATTCTTGTCAATTTCCTTTCCCTCTTCTTAAACGTAAATATGTTTGTAATTAACACATTATGGAGTTTGGATAAATAAATGGTGCGGAAGGCATAAATCGTTTAAGTGGCAAAGGAAATGGCTTCAATATTCTCTTTCACAAACAAAATGCTTCTTAACCCTCTTCATATCTTGAAAGTTTCTGAACCTGTAATGAGTTAGGAAAGAATACCAAAAACTAAATACGCCACCCTTTCAAATCACTGACGTCATTTTATAGTTTGAAAATAATTCAAAGGGCCAAAGAATGTAACAAATAATACAGATTTTTGGTGGATTTTGTTTGTTTGGGTTTTTTCTTTTCTATTTTGTTTTGTCACAAGGGCACAAACTTTCCATGTATAATCTTTTTTTAAAACATGCTCAGACTTGTTATGTATTTTAGGCTACGTTGAATAAGCTTTTAAAATAGATCCCAAGGACAAGTGATACACAAAGAGGCCGGTTAGGGGATTTTTTCAGACAAGTCCAGACAAGATAGATGTCTATATATACTCTACACGCAATTTTGAAGTAGGTAACTACTAGTATTATATTTCATGCGAATGAAACTCAGTAGTTTTTACTTTAATAACCTTTGATATGTCATTGTCAAGAACGAATACGGATTTGTGTCTTGTCATATTGTAATATTTACAATGTTATACAAGTACATTACTAAGTAAATTATATTTGTGTCTGTACATTTTGTCGCAGCAAATTTAAGAAGGGGACATTTAAAAAAATATCTGATTATTTCCATTACAAATCTAAAGATGTTTTAGAAATTATATAACAGTCTTTCAAATAATAAAACCCCTTTTAATCCTTGAAAAGAATATTCGGCATAGTTTAATAAATAAATGATTAAACTTTGACGACTTAAAATGCTATAAAATGCTTGGACCCAGATAAAGGTTCAAACAATTTTGCAAAATCCTGGTTCGAAGTGTTTCAAGGAATATTAGATGCAGGGTAATAAAGTAAAGAGGAAGCAATACATATTACATGTATAGGATATACTTGTTTAAGTCTCTATAGTTTGATGTAATGTTTTTTTAATACATTTGAATGATGCCAACATCTATGTTTAATATCATGTAAGAATGTTAGAAAACTGGAATTAAAATTTCTAAAACACCATAAAATTGGCAAGAAATGTAAAATCATTACAACAACATAGTGACTAGAGGAAGTTTATTTGGTATAAGGGATAAAAACCCGAATAAGATCTAGAAGAGAATCGATCATAAAACTAATGTATTAATATAAAAGTGATTAAAAATTGAAATACATTTGCATACAATGACATCATGTATTATTATATTCAAGATGTTTATAGACATGTTATCTGAGCTGTAACATGATAAAACTAGATATTTGTTGTAATGTCTTTTTGATATAAAATGTGTGAATATTAAATAAGAATAAAAAAGTTATATTATTTTGTTAGACTAATTAATTGTGGAAGTATCTAAACATATAAGGACAGATAGTTTTTTGCATTCATCAAACCACGGATATTTTAGCGTAAAACACAACATAAAACCGGAAGTTCCTGAGTGAATTACACCCTTCCTGTTTCTTCACCGACGGAAAAACTTAAATGACGACAGGATGACATGTTTTTCTCCGGAATGTCGCTTCAACGATCTATGTATATACTACAACATTGTTACGTTGTTAAGATCCAATTCACAATGGTGTGAAAAATAGATGAATGAAAATGACAGCCAATATTTGAAAAAAGTATAGAAAATTTCATAGAAGTACATTTACTTCTATGTACTATGACTTTATTTGAAAAAGTAAAATTCTGAAAATTATGCGAAATGATAGATGCTATTGCATTATTAAGTTTATTACAAATTTTTAAGCAGATGTTATACAAGTAGTTTGGTGCATGAAAGGATTTTTCCATTAATTCAGGATTGCATACAGATATCATAAAGCTCTATATTAGTTTCGCTTTCGCTTGAACTGGGTTTTACTTTTGGAAATATAACCCTGTGTGCATTGTTACTTTTTGGATTGTATATATTCTTTTCAGGATTGGATGAAAAATAACTTGTGACATTGGGAGTGTCCGTGAAACACACATCTGCACCTACGCTTTGAATATGAAATATCTGACATAAATATGAATGGATATAATCTCCAATCGACACCAAATTGAAACTATATAAGAAATAAAAACTAGTAACTTTGGGAGAATGAAACATAACGAAATTGACGATTGACATGTAGTTTTCTTCCACCAGTTTGATAAGAGAACAATTCTAATTGCTATATATATAATCGCAACATGAATATAATAAAAATGGTCTAATGAATTTTGAATAATTTCAAAGTTTAAAAATGTATTCTTTCAAGAATACAATTGTTACATGTTGGAATTGTATTCATTTTCATTGATATTATTAGTTGTACAGATATTGATATCATTACATTGGATCAAATTCAGGAATAAACATTGAAATCAAATTTATAAACTATAATTGTTCTTGCTCGGATTTCTTCTAATGCATATTTTGTAATAAATAGATGCCAAATAAAATATGGTTACACATACACATTTTGTGAGATGCTTTACTATCACATTATGTTTTGCTGCAATACTGTAATTATAAAAAATATCGTTGATATTAATTTGCCTGTTAATAACTACACTGTAAGATGATGAAACGGTTCATCTGAAGATGTAAACACTAGATTCAATGAAAATTATATCTTGCTAATACTGATGGTTGAATACAACAACATCTTATACACGAAGTTGCTGTTAATAACTAGTATTTTAAATTGAAGAATAGATATCACTCGACAGTGTATACAAAAGGTGAGAATTGTAATAATGTAAGCAGATAGTTTCTATTAACAATAATTTATTTTGGGTTGAAATTTTTTGGCTCGTTTGAATTCCACAGCAAAAAAAGATAAGGCTAATATGTTTATCGCATAGAAAACCCTAATAAATACCACAACATATGTTTTTGACATTTTTAAAATTGCTGAAATTTTTGCTGAAACTTTACATTCTATATGCATTCACATCTCTGTAAAAAATGTAGATTTAGAAAATGAAATATTTGACTTTACCTATACACACCTGATTTATATTTTTCAGAATACAAAGAATGTCTTTCATTCATTAACAAAAGAGACTTTAAAATAAAAAGGGCTTATTGTAAATCAAATTAGTAAGGTCTTGTAATCGATGTAAATCTATATTTTACAGCCGTGCGTTACGCAGGTTTTACATAAAAGATAATTATCTCCATCAGGTGTACAGGTTGTCCATTTATTCTATGTATGTTCACATCTTTTGATATTTCCTTTGAACAAAAGTACTACAGAATTGTGCAGCTTGAAAAGATGTAGTGAGTCAACACAGGATTGTTATCAATATTGACGCAATCAATTATATCAGGTTTATTTTAGTGATCAGATAATGTGGAATCATTAGATTTCGTGGTGGCTCAATTTTCGTGGAATTTGTGGGTACCTCTCATCCACGAGTTAACATTCCCCACGAATTAATACATTAGAGCTATAGAGTCATATTCCTCTTGCATGTATACGAAATACACGAAATTACGTCCCCACAAACCTGTAAAATTTTAGCAATCCACGAAAATTAGCCCCCACGAATTTTAATGATTCCACAGTAATTATAGAGAAATTGCATCGGTTGGAGCATTGGAGCGTTGCAAGGAAAGGTGTCGCATTTTGTACATTTTTCGTTACCAAACACGTTACAATAGGAAAGTAATCGTCTCTATGTGTGTCATTTTTTAACTGTCATTCCTCATGGTTCATATCTGTGGCTTGTGACATTCTTAAACAAATATTCAACCAAATTGGGGTTTATTTGAAATCAAGCGTTTTTCCTGTTTCAGATTGTCAAAATATGCAGTTTAAATATAGTTTATGATCCTAAAAATACCCAGCAAAGTATGTATGCGTGTACAGCGATAACCAGATTACGTAATTTCATATCATGCTTTAATCTATATACTTCAATGATAATCATAATTTGAACTGGAAATTATAAATGTCTGAAAGATTATTGCTGTCTCAACTGCATTTCCTTTTGCCTTTAGTGGTATTGGGTCTAAAAGTCAAACTTGATGCGAGATTATGGTTGCAGCTGAATTTCCTTTTCCTTCTTGTGTCAGGAACATGGTGAACCAAACAGAGAACTTGATAATTTGGATGAAAAATGGCGGGGGGGGGGGGGCGCTAAGGCGATGAAAACTCTATTGAAAATGTTGACTTTGCTATTAATATTTTATCTGAAAAGACATACATTGTTTATAACTGGTCCTTTATTTCTCCACCTGACAAACTAAAGGTCACGTATATGTCTGACGCCGATTGAAATCAATTTTGAGTGCTAAACACGGATTGCCTATTCTGCAATTATTACCTTCAACCATGAACCGAGTGACATTTAGTTGAGCTTACTGATCAATTGTAATTCCCCGTATGAATGCCGTATGAATGAAGCGATAAAACTAAATCATTTATGCTAAATTCATTTATGTAAAAACGAAAAAATCAGTGATTTTCTTTTCTATATATACTCTTACCAGAATTATTGAGTTATTAAGTTTGCAGTGATCTTTTTTAGACCATGTTCCGTTTGATTACTTGTTTATTATCCGTGTTTTTGTTTATTTTCAGCAAGGAACACGTATACATGGTCAATAGTTTTATGTTTATTACCAAATGGTTTTCAGTAAATTTTTAACGTTTCTCGAGAAGAACGTTCCTCTTCTTATTACGTTAAATTTTGTTTGCAGAGGATCAATTTGATTATGAAATTTTCTTAATGAGAACGAAAGACAAAATCGACATTTTAACCATCCAGTTGATTTATATTATGTATATTGATTACATTTTTTCCCATAAAAACAAAACAAAATCAGGGTTATTGTTGCTCTGACAGATTTAGGTTATGATAAAAGTTACACAGAGATTATTTCTATAATATGTGAATGAATATCTCCAGAATTGATCGGTTGTCGCCACACATTAACGCACACAGCTGGGAAGGTGCTCTAACATTGTACTTCGTTACTTGTTTAGCTTCGGTACATACTGCCTTAAGCAGTGCGAACTAAGTGACATTTTTATAGTACGAGAAAATATGTCAATGGAGTAGGAAAATCCTATACAGATGAATTAGACCTAAACCAACTTTGTTGAGGTTTTCTGTAATTGCCCTTTTTAACTTTTGCCGTGGACGTGCTTGTATGTGTAGATAAATCATATTTTTCTAAGCCGAGTACTCTTGTGAAAGGAAGTTTATATACTAGAGAGTAATTATTTAATGATGGCTTTATATCATACCACAATTAATCATACAACATGCATAAATCCTTAAAATGTGCATTCTTTCTTCAAAGTTTAGATAACTTGATAATTTTGGTTATAATATGCAACTTAAGAGTTCATGACACAAACCATTTTCCACTGCTCTCTACAGGGTATGAATCATGTAAATGTATTAATAGAACCATTGACTAATGAAAAAGGCCTTTAAAGGATTTTTCCTTGAAATATACATTCGGTTTGTTATGAGTATATCCGCTATTTTGGTACAATATTTTTGCTTTAAATGAATGTTAACGCCATGATTTTGTTATATGTATATCTGTATTAATTGATTTTAAAACTTCCTTAAGAAATGTTTGAACAATCAGGTTGCGATTTTAAAAAAAACTATTCATATCCGCTACAACTAGGTTAAAAGAAAATGTACATCCTATCATCATTGTAACTCTGTATAAGTAAATCTTTATACAATCGTTTGTTAGGTTTATGTTATCATTTTTGTTATAAATATCCACCAGTATTTACTATTTCAAGTACATGTAAATTAAAATCTATTTCTTTCATGTGGACTCAAAAAATAAGATAGAATCTACTTTTATTTTCACTCATAGCTGGTTATACAAACTAAAATAGATCTGAACCATTAACATTTATTTACATTTCACGTACATTTCAGCAAATACACATGCACCTACGGAAAGGCTAAGGATGTTATTTATTTATCAAGATGTGAGACGAGGTAAACGTAAAATGTGACGTCATTAGGGTATAATATTATATCCTGTTTCCCATCTCTTTATCAGATTACATAATAAAAACCTATACTTGTTCGTGAAGTCAGAATACACTTAACTTGGGCAATGGTAAAATGAAAGAAAACAGCTTACAATGTAAAGATTTGTTGTAAACATAACAGTTTAACAGAAGGCAGCTAAACAAGAATCTCAGATACTTCATTCATAAAGCTAGCAGCTGCTTTGCTTTGTTCTGTTTGATGGCAATGTGTGCAACAGAGGTTCTAACAAATAATTAATGCTAATGTGTTGTCTTGAGACGATTGACATTAGGTTCTTTTTATCTTCAAAGGCCTTACTAAATCCCCTCGCCTTGGACAGTTCTTGTACGGGTCGGGATGAAGCTGCGGGCATCTAACGGGATTAAACAAACGTAAAAATTTCTTGATCATCTGCTGAGGTTAGGATTATTGTCACTTTAATGTAAAACCATGTTTAATGAAAATAGGTGTCTTTCAATTAATCTGTAACATCCATGTAGAACCATATCTTCACGAGGATTAGCCGTTGGTTTTAGGGTGAGTGAATGGGTTATCAGCAACACTGATTTGAATTAGTTCAACTAACACCTTGCGCAGCTTACCTGCGTGTTCGAAAATTGTTTTATAAAGATATTATCAGTTTGTTTAAAATCTTAGCCAAGGATGGATTTGTCTACAGGCCTAGGGGAAATATTGTATTCATTGTTCAATGTAATTGTGTTTTAAATTGTTTTCAAACAAATAAAAAAAGTTTTAAAAACCACTCTTAAAAATTACATTACTCAGTCATGTTATACTGTATTGCATGTTTTCCTGTACATTAAAGTTTTAACTTTATTTGTAATAAACAAATGTTTTATTTGTTTTAGCAATGTTTGTTCACAAGAAATTTAAAAATTATTCTGCATTGTTTGCTTCAATCTCTTTGTTGAAGATTTATTTATAATAAATGATTGTAATTTTAAATATTTATTCCCATTTGCCTTATTTATAATTATTCTATTTTAACAATGGGAAATACATGTTACCGAAATATCTTAATGCATATTACATAAATTTACCCCCCAAAAATCGTTTCAAAACTGCTCGCGACGCGTGTGTGTTTATGTGTTATACAATACATTTGATTCATGTTGGCATCAGATATATAACAATAATAACTTGCTACCTGCTATACTTACATATCTTTAACAGGTTATTAACCCAAGTAATTGACCGAAAATCTTCTGTCCTAAAAACATGTGTCAACAAAAATAGCTGTTAGTCAAGGTTTGTTCTTGCAAAAGGTGACAACAAACTAGATTGTACCAAGAATTTCACATGACATCAACCTTGACCAACGAACAGAGAAACAAAATTTTAACATCCAGTTAGTTGCGTCCGGTAACCAGCTTGATTCAATTAATGATGTTCGCCCAGTAGGGGTTATCATTTGGTATTACTCAGAGACAGCACATTGACATTTCACATCAGAAGTCAATGAAAAATTTTAAATTTCTTAACCTCTTGAAATATGTTTATTTTTTATTTACATGTTTTACCCCAAATAGAGTTATTGCAATATATCATACACTTCTTAGTAATATCAAGACGTTTAAAGTTTTGGAATTAAAAAATTTCGCATTCATTTTTTCCTTTTGTGTATAGAAATTTTATCATTATTTTCTCAACTTCTGTGTTTTGTTGCCTAGATTTGATTGACACTAATGTTAATTTCATCTTTCATGGCAAACAGTTGGAAGACGAATAATGATATTGGGAAATTTCATATTCTGTATGATTTATAAAAGGGAAAAAATATCTTCATAAACACATATAATCCTTTAATTCCCAAATAAATTGGACAAACAAATATTTTAATGAGCAGTAAAAAAAATCATGTACTTGTAATTTCTGATGCAATCAAGTTGCTGGTGTTCTTTTTTTCATTCATGTAACTCATAATTAAAGGATTAGTGGATTCTAATCATAGTCATTTTCCCCTGTTAAACAAGCGTTTCATAAATTAGCCTCTTGCAGTCTCCATATGGAAAACATCAAACATTCGTAAAACAGAAAATCACCTATCTAGAAGAAAAAAAACCAATCGACTTGGGAAAAAGTTGTTAATCTTATAATTATTAAGATTGTTGCATAACCAAAAATTAATTAAATGTGAAGTTTTTAAACCAGTCGCGTCAAATTTGAGCAATGTTGTAATTTGAATGACATCCGGCCATTTATTTTTTTTTGGCATCAATCTACAAAAACGAAATCTTCTACTGAATCTGATTTTTTTAACAGTTTATTTTTGAAAATGGTGAGGTACAAATTACCACAGCCTTTTATATTGTTTCTTCTTTTTTATAACTTAAACTTCTTTTTAACACCTTATTTAGTTAAAACATTTAAATGTTCTCATACATTTTGAAGTGAGTTATCAAATTTTTCATCTTAAGATGCCAAGCATTTAGTTGCTAAAATTGACGCCTTATTGATATTGTTTCCTAGAAACATTTCGGTTTCGGCAATATCGATAGTTGTGATGCTTAATAGTAAAATGATCGATTAGATAAAACAAAGCTTCGTACTTACCACCTGTTTCTGACTGATAAACATCTTGGTGTGATTATATTGATCATGTCGATATAAACTGGGTTTTTTCTTAAAAAATGACACATTCATAGATGTATAAAAGTTAATGAACATGTATTTATACATGGTACATTACATTTAATTGAAGTTTAGCTAAACGTCAAATTGAACCACTTCGTATTCCATCCAATGTCATTTGCAATTATCATTCTACAATATTTCATTTTCATTATTATATGATATTTGGAATTAGGCATATGGACAATGATACGACAGTATCGTATTTGCATCAGTAATAGCGAATCCAGATGCTATTTCTGCCCGCGAACATTTTCTAATATCACTGATTGATATCAAATGCTGATTGAGAGATTAATAATCGGACCTCATAGGCGTCGGAACCGGGGGGGCTAGGGGGGGCTTAGCCCCCCCACTTTTTTTGCAAAGTTATACCTAACCATTAGAAACAAAGCATGATAGAGGGTTCAGCCCCCCCACTTTTTCTCGCAAGAAAGATTATTGTTCCTAAATTTACCTTGAAAGATTGAAAAGTTAGATTCAGAAGCACACTAGCCCCCCCCCCCCCCCCCCCCCACGGATTAGGATTTCCATGATTTTGGGAATTACTTTTTTCTCAATATTTCTGAGGATTAGTCTAGCCCCCCCACTTTCAATTTGCTTCCGACGCCTATGGACCTTATCTTTTGAGAGGGATTTTTCTACGTAAAAAAAAGAAATGGTTGGCTGACACACGTATTCCTTTCCGTTTTAGTTTCCCAAAGAACATTTCTCTGTGCTTTGCTATACCCAATGATATTTCTATAAACAGTACAAAGAGGTAAAATGGGGGAAGGTAGAAATATATACAGAAAGTAGAACAAGTAGCAAGTATACTATCTTGTGTATATCTGGAACTAGGTCAAACTAATTCACACAAGCAGGGAATTCATCAACTCACCTGCCTTTGCACCAGTGTACTTCTTTATTGTTTCTGTGATTAAATGAGAGAAAATCGGGGAGTTGCAATTATCTTTCCACCTATGATGTTTTTATTTGCATTTTGATTTTATAATGAAATGAGAGGGGAGGGGAGGGGGAGATGCAATTATATCATCATTCTGTTTACATATTCCCCTTTCTTTTCTCCTTCTTTCACTGTGAAGGGAAGCCAAAATACAGTCCGCGTCTTCTTTTGTTACCTAGCGAGTTTTCTCCCGAACTTTACTATTCAATACTCTCACAGGTGTTACAACTAAATGGCAGCTCGTGAAAAGATACGTTTTATGCATTTTTGGTGGGAGAAAAAGAAACACGCACTGATTTAGAGTATCACTTTCAGGTCTAAGCCCGGCTTGAACACGTGTCAGGTGGTTAAAGGGAGATAAATATTTGTCTCATTAAGAATTAATAAGTATAAGTTTAATGTTATTTTCTTTGTTTGAAGGAAGTTGCATAAATACTGATATGTATTATATGTGATGTCAAGTGGAATGGGTTTGTTGTATTACTAATATTACATTGCTTCTTGTTTATTCTCTTTTGGGAAGTGTACTGGCATAGCCTACATAGACAATGCCTGTCCACTTATCAAAAGAGAATACTTCTTCTTGTTCAAAACTGATATTATGATAGTTGCATGACAAATTGTGAAATTACATGTATTAGAGGTTCGTGATATATATATATATATATATATATATATATATATATATATATATATATATATATATATATATATATATATATATATATATATATATATATATATATATATATATATATATATATATATAAACTCATATTAATATAAACTCAATTTTAGCTAGGTAACAAATAATTTTTTGATTATTTTTCTTTAGTTCTTTTTTCTTTAGTTCTTGTTTTGATAAGTTCAAGATCATAATATTTATTTTTATGGTAAGGTTAACTAAATAAAAAAAAATAGGAATATCATTTGTTGAAGCACACTTTACTGATAAGGTGAAAAGAAATTTGATGGAAAACAAATATATGTCTTCTTGCAATACAACGAACAACCTACCATATAAAACACAGGTAATAAAATGTCTACAGATTAAATAGATGAAACTATAAAATTCATGATTTGACATGAATATATGCTTTTTTAAAGGAGTTTTCTGAAATCATTCAAAGAGAAACAGTTCTAATGAAAGAACCACAATGATTGGCATGTATTGGAGATTAGAATGATTACATTTATAAAATATTAACCAGATCAGAGGTCCAACGGTACAAAAATAGAAAAGAAGAGTTTTATGGAATAATTTAATTGACAGGATAATTGCTCCACATGAAAGAACTTCGCAAAGACACCAGATGGAAAACTTTCACAGAAAGAAATAACAAATTATTCAACCTGTAAATTACTGCGGAGACTTTTGTCCTTTGTAAAAACAAAATCATTCTCGTTTTGCCTTTTTTTACAGAGATTAATACAGACGTTGAAAGCATGGCACCGTTTTCATAAAATATTCACAAAGTAAGATTATGAAGACGGTGTATAGGAGTTTTTTTTGCAGAAAAAAAGTATCATTAGAAAAAAAAGTCGCGTGAAGTTTAATTTATTATTTATAGATGAAAAATCTAACCGCTCAAAAATCTTTTTTTCAAACAACATTAAAGAGCCTCATTTGTCACTGTGATTAAGGTTTCCGTTTTTTTCTGTGTAATAGTGCCTTCTTAATGAAGACAACAGACATGGATATAAATAATAAACGCGAATTCTTTCTCGGGTTTTGTGAATTGACGACGCTTATCGTCAAATCTTTTATTAAGTCTCTCTGTGCTAAAACTAATAGACAAATAAACAAAAATCAAAACAATTTACTTTAATATATCGTAATTAACAAAAAAAACCTAGTCTAGAAAGAATGCTTGATCTAAGTAAATGCACATGAGCCCTGTACGTAAGTAAGAGATACACAAGTAATTCGAATTTTACCCTTGATTTCAAAAGTACTGAATAACTCATTAATTTATTCAGTAATTAATTTTTTTCATTCATTTTGCCATGGTAATACTCTTTTAAGGGTATATCGTTTTGCTATTTAGAACTATACCTGAATATTTAATCAGTTCGCTATGATCCCCTAAATCCATTGTATCTATTTCAGTATAGAAATGAAGCATTTTTTAAAAAAAAAAACTTTCTTTTATCCCCAGATAACAAGTTTTAGAATGTAAGTTAATACAGATTTATTTTGTTTACGTAAATGTACACGACCCCAGCTCAAGTATTCTGTATCCTTCTAACCATTTTGATCTGTAGCCAAAAATTCCCTGTCATTTCACCATAATTAATTGCCCTACCGATGTCTCAAGGAGGTTTGTGCGAATTCTGGCCTGATGAAATAGATAAGTCATTAGTGAGTGCTTAGTCAGCTATTAGAACCATAAAATAAAAGGGAAGCCCAGCTGCTGTTGGTATATATATTTCTTCATCATATCATATTTTTTTCAAGCAATGTGAAAGTAATTACTTTATTTGTTGTTTTTTGCCAGGAGCTTGAGGTAACGAAATGTATTATTAAAATATATTGTTGGGTAAAATTATTGGATGTAATAATCAATCAATTTAAAGCAAATATAAAGACTGTTATTTCAGGGTCATTTTGACTAAACCAAAGGTGTTCTAGGCTATGTTCAGCTGTTTTAATTTTTTCTTTAACAAAATTTAATGTGTTCCATGTTTAACTGATTTTAAAAAAAGAAGTTGGAAATAGCATTTCCTAATAAGTGCTAAAACCAAGTTTATATCTATGGAAAGATTAAATGTCTAAGTTTTATTTTTATTTTTAATAGTTTTTGTTTTGCTGCTTATAATAATGTCTTTATGAATGGAATAAAATGCTTTATTTATACAGTATCAACAATTTCTTAATTCAGCCTTTAAATACTAGTACTAGTACATTAATTGCCTCTCGTCATACTTTCAGTGAGCAGCATTTTTTGGTTTTTTTTAGATTGATATAATTTCAATAGATTTTATGGATAATCTATACACATCTTAAATTTAATATCTAAGTTAGATACCAGGGCAGTTAGATGTCTTGTTCAACTCATTAAAGGTTTATAAACTTTCATTATTGGTGTTTAAAATCAGTTCAAAAACTCGGTTACCAAAGAAATAACATATATCATGAAATAAACACAAATATTAAAATATATTTAAGGGTATATCTGTCTTCAACTTTTATCAATCTTTCATCTGAAAAGTAACTTACATACGATATTCATATCATTTCTACAACAATGAAATCTGATCTTAAAAAAATGAACGAGTTTCGTCAACTTTAGTGCGTATTCATATGGCGTAAAATAATTCGAGCTATATACATTTAAGAATTCTTTTCAACGTAAATAAAAATCATCTGACAAATGTCAGTCACTTGAAAACAGTACAATACTTATTTTGAATATGAATCATATTATAGGTGCCTTACATAATAGTTATTTTTGGTTTATGTTATGTATTTGCTGTAAAAATAATTTCAAACATTTGCATTTCTTGTCATTCAAAGACGACAGATTTAAATAAAAATGTATATTATTGATTTTACTTCAATAGTTGTATTGCACTGCATTTTCGATAATTTCCATGCATTTGTGCAATCCCAGTTTATAAATTAAAAAAAGAACAACAAATTGGTTTTTTTTTTACTCACATGGAATTCTAAAAACGTAATCAAATTAAAATAAACTGAACTAATGCAATAGGGATTTATAAAAAAAAATTAAAAGCAGAATAAAAATAGAAACACGAAAATCATCAGACGGGAAATTAGGCGTCTAGTTATGGCGATGGCGAGCACAGCCAATGTTGATTCATTCATACCCCAGTAATTTGTGGTATGCCTTGGTATGCCATACTATCACCAGTCCAGTTTCTAGTCATTTCAATTGCTTGTCGATTTCACGGAAATGGTCAATTCATGACACGCTCTTATTTGCATATTTTGTGTTGGCAGCAGTCGGGTGATGGCTAAATCTCGATTACAAGTTGTCATCACAAAATTCTGAGAATGTTGACTGTATAGTAATGTGTTATCGATAGAGAAAATGAATTATTGTTATTGTGATGTTATTATAAAGAAGCACATGCAGCATAAGACTACTCTGTGTGTCCTCTCTCTCTCTCTCTCTCTCTCTTTCTCTCTCTCTCTCTCTCTCTCTCTTTCTCTCTCTCTCTCTCTCTCTGTGTGCGAGTTATTTCTGAAGTTTCAATGGGTATAATAAATAGCTGAAAAAATGTCGTTGAATTCGTTTAGATTAGATTAAATTAGAAAATTTAGGAAAACTAAACAGCTGCAGCACAAGGAAGAAAATGTTTTTAATGTTTTTCTGGGTTGTTTTTTTTTTTCAATGTCGAAATATGGTTACCTGGTTTGTAAGTATTGTTATGTAAGTAGTGTCATTTCACATGCCTCAAAGGTAAGGGGTTGGCACTTTGCCAATTACATGTACAGAAAAAATTCTTTTTCTTGAATTTCGCGGAAAATATATCAATGTGAATTAGGTAGGTTTGCAGTTGAAAATGAAATTAAAAGAATTTTATTTTTAGCTAAGGTTCAAAAGATGGTACATTATACTTAGTAAATTACATTACATGTTATGAATATATATGGTTTTTTAGCAACAAATACTTGATATTGTGCATGAAAGAAGAATTAGAAACACAAGGTTTTAGTCATAGATATTGAATTCTAAAATTATTGAAATAAATATATGTCGAAACAATCGAATAAAGGCCTATGTTTTTAGACAAAATATTTTTTAGATGTATTTAGTTAGTAAGTATACAGAAATAATACGGTCAACAGATTGATTAATCATTGAAACTATTATTAGTATACAATACAATAAGGTCTAAGTTACTCTGTTCACTAAGTATACATCAAACGATTTTTTTTATGTATTTCATATCATCTTGATACGCCCATTTGTTAAAAAAAAAAAAAAAAAAAAAAAAAAAAAGTCTTGAAAGTATGTATTTTAAGAAAAATTATTGTTATGTAAAATCAACTGTATTTAAACCTAAACAGCTGCTATGTATTCAGATTGTCATGGAGTTGTCCAGTACACGCACATACACGTACATGTAAGACTCATTTTTCATATGCAGCAGATGCCAATAACCATGTATTCCCATCGCAAATCATTGGTGTATCTTGAATATATAATTTAAAAGAAAATTTAAAATGTATAAGTATACTTTGTATTACGTATTTTTATTTTTATTTTTTATAATTCCTGTTGAATCTGGTACACTGAAACTGAAACTTACATTGCCACCATTCTGCATTTTCTTGTTCACAGCGTGTCAGTTTCACTGACCGCGTGATCGCGTGACATCTGATTGCTTTGCATTGTGTCAGGAGCATCTGACACTGGTTCTTGTCATTCTCACCTTAAGACAATACCGTCCAATTAAAACCACAGTATATTTTATTTAAAATATATAAATATCCTCCCTGTAACACTGACTATAAAACTATTTGTTTGTTGGTTAGTTTTATAATGTCTGGGGGTAGTTTTTTGTGAGTAATTCTAGTTATAGAAAGTTTAGAAATATATGTACCTGTTATAATATGTATACGAATAGATAATATGAAATGCTGGAATTTTCTAAAGATTTTCCAATGAAATTTGGAATGTTTTTTCTTATCTCTAAAAGTCAAGACGTAAAAATTCTTGGCATCAAACGGACAGGATTTCCAATTTTATCGCAGCAAAAAATGAAAGAACACGATGATATGTTAAAAGATATAAATCTCTATCATCTAAATTTAGAATTCATTGTCATTTTTTGAAAATAAGGGGATTTTTCCCCCAAAATTCTTGCTGTCTGCATGTTTGTTATTTTTGTATACCTTTGTTATTTATGTTTATATGTATAAAAGAACGTATTATACGGATATAATGTGTCTTTTTCCAAGTATTCGTATTCTAGAACTTTATATTCTTCCTGTAAAGCCGATCTGAAGAATGTGAAAGATATTACCTACATTTTGCATGTTTTGTGCACATTACATGTATGTACGAAAGAATCAGATTTCTCTATGTTAAAGAAATCTGATGGATGGACAACAGATGACTTTACATGTTGCAATTTATTTTGCATATCACAGAGATAATTCAAGATATATCTGTCTGCCCTGGATCTTCTTATAAACTATCATGTTATCTCAGAAAGCAACTGAACTCGGACATAACGATGAAATTTGAGGCATCTGACATCATTCAGTCTCGTTTTGACTCCACCTCTTCTTTGACCTCGCGGTATCTTTACACAAAAAAAAGCATAGATGGAAGAAAAAGGGGGTGATACTGTATATTTCATCTAATTCTTCGGCCTTTTGAACTCTTGTTTGTCATCTAAACACGTCTACGCCCAGGCGGACCTTTTACCTCGTTTTCGAAGTCCTTTCTGGCGATCTTCTGTGACGTATGCAATTTGTCAAAGGACACGTGCTTACAATAAATACCGACTTGGTACAATATTGCTCGCGCATTTAGGGATAATTTTGATATATCAATGACCCCTTTGTGTCAAGCATTTGTATTATTGATTTAATCAAATGTCTCTTTTAAATTATTTACAAAATTACTTTATAGTTTATCATAAAGTATAACCTGAAAATTTCAATTAATATGAATGATAAATAAAAATTCTATACCTAATGATTTACTTTTTTATTTCGTGAACCAAAATTTAAGATTTATATTTTTACGGCAAACATAAAATTTTCTATAAACTTTTTATTTGAAAAGGAATATTGTGGATGTTGATTAAGTTGTTCGTAAAGTTCAAATACCTGGCGACCTCTCCTTACCTGTCAAAGGATATTTATCTCGTTTCCTAGTGCCTTTTTCCAGTCTTTTTATGAAGTACAAGTCAATATTCTGCGGTAGATTTAATTAAGTTTGACACTAAAAAAGGTAATATCAATGATTTTGTATACTATATCTAATAAGGTAGAAACTATCGTCTGAGTGCTGAATTTATCATGATGCACAATTAACTGGGAAGATAAATTTAACCATACAAAGGGTTAAATTAAACGTTTATTCATTTTTCTTTGCCTTGCTTGTAAATGTTTTTGTTATGTAAATGCAAAATTTGATTATATTTTCCCTCTAAGTAATATATGTAGTGTTAATTCAGTACTGCTGTTGAAGACAGCAATACATGATTAATATTGTAATTATTGCCGTATTTATTCAAAGAGATATAAATCAATTGCATGGATTTCTTATCAAAAAGATGTCAAGTTTACCTATGAATGCAGGTCAAATCTGTCTGTCTTAAATGTACAGTCGATATGGAGTTTTTGCTACCAAAAAGGAAATTAAATAATACCCCAGACTTTTGGCTGCAGCAAAAAAACTTATTTCTCAAAAGGAAAGTCTTATCATTGTAAACAAATCTGCTTTTCTTTGTCACTAGAGTGCGAACAGGTGCCCGTTTCGGGATCCGAGGAAACTCGATAGTTTTTTTGGCAAAATTATTTATTACTAAGCAGTCCGAGTTAAATGAATTTCTCACGACCCTAGTTATTAAAATTAAGAAAATAAATTGATGACCCAGACCTATTTCGTATAAGCGAGGCATTGAAACGGCTTCGTTACAAACCGGCTGTACCTATATTTGCCGCCATTTGCCGCTTCTTGGGTTAAGTTATTTTTTGAAGATATGACATGTGTGAGTTACCGGTGTATTATTTCATTATATACTTCATAAGAACAATATTAAGATCCGTCACACTTCGCTGAGCGTGGTCATTTCCCAGAACAATAACGGGAGTCTGGAACAACAGGCAGACCTAGTGATTATTAAACAGACTTTCTGTAGCCGCGCTGTTTTTACAAACCGTTTCATCTCCCGAGCACGTGTGTTTGTAAGGAAAACAATGTCACAAACATGTAATAAGTTTTAATAACTTTAACACACTCTTTGATGTTTTCTTTACAAAACATCAACGGTACTAATTTTGACTGCTATGAAAAAGAAAATATTTAAACATTAGGTTAATGCATTTCTAACTGTCAATCATAAAGTGCTGTAATTCAGAATGCTTTGAAGAGGCAAAATACGAGGTGTGCTGTTTGCAAAAGCCTGCATTTCCATTGTGGTATGAAAAATAGTTGTATAGAGATTGTAAATTAAACATATATTTGTTAACAGCACGACCTGGACTAGCACCTGGTTGTGTACCCCATGCAGCGCACCCTGTTCATCAGTTCCCATCAGTGTACCCGGTCATAAAAATGCAATGTTCTGTAGATTTATTTGTGTATTTATATCTATCTGACTGTTTATAACTCTTGGCTATAAGAAAAAAGTTGATTTAGTGCTATCATTATAAGTATGAATACCACCCCAGATACCAAATTGCGGATCGTAGCCAAGAAGACTTCAAAGAAAACTTATACAAGAAGGAATTCAATCGTCCACAAATCGCACAACAAATGTGTAGGTATAATATAAAGGGCCTGTGTTATTCAGACATAGTTTTCCCTTTTTTCTATTACCGGAGTTCTTGATGTCTTATTATACTTGTTAAAATCTTTGTCTCCCCAGTGTATCTACGACCTTTCGGCTCCATCAACAAAACGTACGTATTTCTGAATTTCAAAATGGGAATTCCTTCTTCGTCAGTTTGTTTTGGACGTTTACGGGCAATCTGCGTACACTTTGATTATACCCTAATAGACAACCCCGCTACCGATAATAATTAATGCGTACCCAAGTTAACGGCGACAAGATCATTTATCATCATGGGAAATCGAAACCTTCCGTCTTTTGGATACAAGGATGACGACCAGGCTGATAAGAAGATTAATATTTAAGAGTGTACCATTGCTTTGTAAATCCTCAACGAGGCCTGCGATCGCCGACGCGTTTTTCTGTAGATGAGTAGCGAAAAGAGACATACCATTCTCTTGTAAAATTTCGAATTTACATTGGAGGGTAGTTAAAGCAAAATTTCCTTTTATACAATTTGATTCCGCTTTTTGTTGATTTCATATCATATTTTATATTTCGAATTTACTTGGTGGATGCAAATACAAAATGTTCTTTACAATTTTATGAAAGGTGCATATTGTGATATTGTATTAAAAAGTTTGAATTGAGAGTGCGGGCGTAAAAGCATTTAGTTTGCAACACAATATTTGCCGTATTGAAACTTTTTATACTAATGTTGTACAATTTGAATTCATTGGTTGGGTGTGTACGAAATTTTCAAAGCAATATTGTATTGCTCTTTAAAAGTTTAGATTTAATGGATGGGCGTACGATAAAAAAAAATATGATATGAAAATTATGATACGCCTCTGGCATAACGTAAAGTTAAAAAACAATGCTCAATGATGAGTGCACTTGGAGTTATAAATGTTTTATGTCAAATTCCAAAATTGAAGGAAGTTCAAAATATAGCTAGTTAACCTTTGTTAGAGGTTGGGGTTTATCATGCCACAATCAAGCAAACTGTGTACCAAAATATGTACAAGAAATGGAGGGAACATTTACTGGAAAGAAAATATTTGCTGACCAAATTGTATACCGCTATATTCCGTCAAAATGTTGACAGACTGACAATCTCCTAATGAATCATTAATTCATTAGTATCACAAACACTTCCATCACCCAGAGTGGAGGCTAACTGGTCTACGACGATTGATAAGGACCCAGATCGTCTAATGGATTATCTCTAGTAAAGATAATGTCGTCTGGCCATTCGGAATTAAACCGGAAATAAATAAATACTGAAACCGAGTTAACAATGCTATCATTTCTACAACTGATCCTTCTTTCTTTAGGATTATAGTTTACTATTTTCCAAAGCAATTCAATTCAACCACAAATTCAACATCTTATCACCCCGGGTACTACTTGTTTCCGCGGATGTTTTTAATTTGTGTTTGTCGTGATTCGCGTGCTCTATTACGATGTCCGGAAGCTCTTTATTACCGAGTCGTCAGAAAAAAAGATAAAAACCATTGCTCCTGTAATCATTGGAACCATTTCGTGTTATGAGTATTATCTAATGCTTGCAAGATCGAAATAGCTTTTCTGTGCGTGAAGGTTCTAAGCCACTGTCTTGTGTAAGGTTTCCAATGTGTGGAAGAAATTTTGAATGAGAAAACTAAAACTTTTTCTTTTCACTTTTTTAAAGATGCTTCATGTCCTTCGCCTTGCAATCAACAATGAATTGTTTGCACGTCCACCGCGCACAGCGGGTGATGAATGGCTGTTAGATATCACAGATAACGGTTTCCCCCTGTTACTCTATAACTTCAATGTCCTGAGATATGCACACGAAAAATACGATGTTGTGCCAACTTTCTTTTGAAACATGTTCATATTTCAGTCTGTCTTTTATGCCCATCTTTTGGTAAGGAGAAATGTTCTGGTGTGGATACAATGTCGCGTTTATTCTGCAAAACCACATCAAAAAGAACAAACTGCGCTGTTTTAACGCTAAACTCATTAAACTTTGTGAGTTTCTTTTTAAATATATTTAGGAGACGAAACCACTTTATTGTTTAACCGACTTTTATCCAGGAATGCACTTCGTGCATGTGCAAACTACACACCGGACATAATTGAATTGAATATCTTCCTCTGTTTTAATGAAGATAAGAGCATCCCCTTTTACAGACATTGACTTTATACTACAAGTGCTCGACATGTTATAAGCACCCTGAGGTATTGTTAACATCCTATATCTGTCTAAAAATACGTCGCAAAAATATTATGAAAGCTTTTCACATGACACAGACTATTCAAGTTGCAAATTTATATTTTTAAATTGTAAAATTTTTACTTTATTTTCTCGCATATATACATGTATATCATGTGTATCTGAGGGTATTAAACAAGTTTTTTGATGTTCTACATAGTCCGACATTTAATCAGCAGTGTGCAATTTTTTAAATCTGTAATTAATCTAATGTTGCAATTTGATAGCCAAATTGTGTTCTATCAGATAATTCATTAATTGAAAGATGGTCCTGGGAAAAGGTGAAATGTTAAAGACGGGATAAAGGGTCTCATTTTCCAAGCGCCCATTCGTTCCTCGTGGAGCGGTCCCTAATGTATCAGAATTAGGGGGGTTCAAGGATGGCAGATAAAAAGAAAACTCTCTGTCATTATCCCCAATCGCCAAACAGAATTAGTTCCGTTTCGTTTGATTTAACCCGTTATGTAGAGAACAAAGAGAGACTTCACACACATCAAATAATCCGTTCGGGGATAGGATCCCCGGTCATAGCTGGTCGGGATCGGGGTTTACATATGGTTTTCATTAGAGACAGAAAACGGACAGAATGTTTTGCAACTTTGACTTCATGTCAGAACTGACTTTAGAAATGATTTTTTTTTTACCAAACAATATTTTCTATAAGCAGTGCAAAGAGCCGTAGCAGGTGTTGCGATGAGAGACGTCCAAAGCAAATTTGACCCTCGCCCATTGCTGCATAAGCCATAAGTTTGTGTTGTCAAACAATTCCTTCTTTTCTGAGATACCGTAGTACAATATGGTGCTTGTCAGCTGGGTTTCTCTCAGCGCAGTAATAATCAAGTAAATTGTTTCTGCAGAGATCAGTTCGCTCTTATCCATGTGCATCTTGTCAGCTAAACGATAATTTGTTTCAGTCTGCAGTGAAAAACCATATTGCAAACATGGTCTTACTTTACTAAAATGTATATGATGCAAACAGTGGACTTGAAGGGGGTAATTAAGTCCTTCAATTAGACACGCGTAGGTAAATGTATCTAGACTCTGTCTTATCGTGCTAAACATAGTGTCAGAGTCTGCATAATGACCTGTAAATGTCGAAGCATGTCTTCATTAAACGTATTTGCATGCCAAAGTCGTGGCAAAATCTATGCTTTATCAAACAGATTTCAAAGCAAATTAGCTTGGATTAGCTTTATAAATTCTTAACGACCAGTTAACACTGAATGAAGCATTAAACTCTCGGTCGTTAATTCTCTTCGCTTGAGACTCGTGCGTGCCAACCTCGCGTCCATATTGCACAGAACCTTCGTTTTACGTAAACGCGATCGCGATGCTTCATGGCAGCGCCTTATCTCTCATACTTCAACCCGCGCTAACGACTCTTCTAATTAACCAGACAAAATGACATGCATCATGTAGAACCTCCAAATTCCCTTGATCGAACGTCCCAGCGATTTCGCGTAAGTTATTTTAGCAGCTTCTATTTAAAAGGTTAAAAATCGTACCACACCTGAGACTTCTTTGCTGATGGACTGGGGAACTAATTGACCATAAATTCGCATGAAAGGACCCTCTTTATTGATATTGTATTTTATGGAATTATTTTCTAACGATGTTCTAATAGCAGCGATTTTATATTAAAACGAAGCAAAGAACGGCTTCTATTATTGCTAGATGCCGATAAGATTTTTAACATCTTAATTTGAAAACTCAGTAAATTGAATGTCTCGGTCTGCTTTGCTCTTTGAAAGGGAAAGATGGCATATCTTGAAGTTATTCAAATAATTCATGGCAATCTAAATAAAACACTCGCCGGAATCTACCATACCGTGAATAATTCAGTGATTTTATGGGTCTACACTAAGAAAGCTTGATCGAGTTTACTTGTTTTCGTTTTTGATGTATATTTTTATCCCTGTTTCAAAATGTAATTTCCGAGGAGTCCAAGTCTTGTTAGGAAATTGAAAAGTTTATTACATTTCGCAGATGTGTTGGGTAGAGGATAAAAACTCCGGCTCGGATGATCTTGTCTAACTGCGTAGGGTCAGAAAAAAGACAGGGAGTTGATGAGGCAGAAACTAAAACACGTGAAAGCCCCTCTCCAAATGTTTAATTTCGGCTTGTATACACTGGAGGGTTTTTTTTTCTAGTCGCAGATCAATTTCACTCTAGCATCTAGATTTCCAATTAGAAAGGTTTTTTAGGCATTTAATGTGTAAAATGTTTAGCTGATTAGCACTACATGTGGTCTGCACGTGCATTGTACAACACACGTGCACATCTCCACTATCTTCTTTGACACAAGTCATTCTAATTATCCTTGCCTTCATTCACGAACCCTTGAACCTGGGATGCAGAAGTCGAGATTTCTTTCCCACAAGTTGGAGGAAAAAATACACAAACAAAAATCTCCGCAATTTTCCAGAAATCGCTCGTGCCATTTCCCTTCCTTTTGGGTGTTGGCAGAAGGAAGTTCAACAAGTTAATTAGTTTGTTTAATGGATTATGTTAACAAGTTAGATTTCTTTGCTGCATGCATGCATTTTTGGTTAAACATGCACAATGTTTATATCAGGCAATGTTTTATGACATTAGTTACATTAAAATGTGTTACAGTTAGCAAACCTTTACTAAATTGATCCTCAGTATAAGACTTGCATACCTGGTATACATCATGTAGTTCAAATTTAGAAAATTAATTTTAATAATTACTTATGCTATATAATAAAGTTGATTTTTTTTAAATGCTTTACATTTCATCGAATGTATCAAATTATTCATTTATTTATCATTCGTGGGTTTTTTTTTCCGAAATATGCTAAACTCATAAGTATATTTTGTTTATAATTAAATATCATATTTCATTAAATGTATATTTCCATTTATTTATTAAACATACGTAGCTGTACTTATTCTCTGGAAAATGGGGAATGTCCATTCTGACCTGTAAAAGCAAACATGACTGGAGCGTTATATGACATACTCAGATAAATATTTCCATATTTCATTTCTGGATTTTCGGCGTTAGGGTGACCGGCTCACGTCGCCTTATCCCCCTGACACATAGCATTACTGGCCAGACTGTAGGTATTTCTGTGGCGGTGGGGTCAGGCCGAACTTCCTCTTCGTGTCAGTAGCATTCTACCCCCTGACCCCGACACTGTGATAAAACGATATCATCAACCGACCCAGGTGCACCAATAACTCATCGAAAAGTAAGCCTATAACTCATTGAAAAGTAGATACATAAAATGTATATACACTGACTTTAGCAGAAACAAAAAATATTTGCCATTTTCGGGAGGGAGTGGTACGTTGAACTTTTATCTTTCCATAATATTCATTTGTAAATATTTACTGAGTTGGGACATGAATATTTTTCTTCCAATGCTTGAAAAGAGTTTTTAACACTGAATAAAATATAATGATAGATTTTTAAAAACATATTTCAAACAAAGGTACATAACTGCAGTAATACTTGTCGATACCACGGGAAGAGTTGTGTGGCCATGCTATTAAATAATTCATTGAATAATAACTAAGCAAATCTCAGAGTGATGCGCAGCAAACTAATCAATGAAGACAACTGTTAAACAAGTGTCGTATGGTTATTTTTAAATTCCAAATTGCCTAAAACATCCCATCAGCTGTCACAATATGTTTTGACACGTGTTGGAATGCATAAAAAAATGTTCCAGAATTAATAATTCAAAAGCTCTCTTTTTTAAACCACAATTGTTAAAAACAGTTCTGGATTTTTTGAAGTCCCTAAATTCTATATAACAAATACAAATACACTGTAAATTAACTATTCTGTGGCTAAAAAAGTTCTAATTTTTGGGGTGTAGTTTGGAAAAATTCCGAATTGCACTCAGATATGCACGAAAACACGATACCTCTGCATTCTTGAGTTCTCGATAAAAAAATTTAATGTAGATGCTTGATTTAATCAAACTTTAATTCCAAGGAGTAAATCTAGAACAATTTTATCAAGACAGGGGTGTTTTCATTTAGTTGTCCGATATTGCAGTTAATTTTCCCATCAGCAGAAAACAAGACTATCACATTTACTTTCATCTCTGTGAAGTCTGCTGTAGCTGTCGTCTGCATAGGAGGCGCTATCGTTAATATCGGAGTTCGACTTTCTTTGACGATATTATCAGAAATCGATTAGGACCCGTAGCGAGCCTATCAAACGCCGTGCACCCGGTGCGCGGCGTCATTTTCTACTGACACATAGATGGGAGGGGTGATTTACCCCTTAATCGCGACGCCATGCCTTGTTCTTTCGGTCAAAAATCAAAGAATGACTCCATCGAATCTTTGAAAATTTTGCTGATTATCTTGATGAAATATACGTCCGTTTGAACATCAAATACAATACGTTGACCGCTTTGCGGTTATCAACAATGCTCGCTTTTCATCATCTGTATACACGTCCGTAATTAATGTAAAGGAATGTATCGCATTAGATATCAACATGTAATCCATACATGTACAGTATATCTATTTCGACGAAAAAGTAAAAACTCGAGATGAATTACAAAGGCGGCGTGACCGGGGGATCTACGTGTATATATATATATATATATATATATCTATACAACAAGCAGGAATTCAGTTCCCATGACACATATCCGAAGTCAGCGCGAAGCGGCGTCCAAAGGAAATGATGATTTCTCAGAAACGGGGGTATTTTATTACAGAGATCAAAATACACCGCAGATCTATATCAGGGTTATGCAATATATATAATTGACATCGTGGGAAATCAAATCTAATTGTTGATTTTATTTGTTTATCAAGCGGCAAGTACATTTACCCCGTGGATTTTTGGCAGAAATCGTAATTTTTAGAGAGAGTAGAGCTTGGGTAGATAATTAACTTAAAGACTAAATCATATCGTAACTGTAAAACTAAAGCTTTTGAGTTTTTATTTTCGATAGTTTTCAGGCTTACAAGTATTGGAGCAATGATAAGGCTTAATTTTTATCATCGTACTGAAATTTTATTTATTGCATGCTTGTATCTCCCGCACGCAAAGAAGAATGATCGCTTTTGAATGGGTTTGGTCCTCCCTTTTAACCAGTTCTCATTTACAAAGTGTGGCACCAGATATTAGACCAGAATTTACATATTCTATATTACGTTGTTTGAGGACGTTCCATCGGTTGTTTCCTGGTTGTTCACATTGAACTGTTGTCTCTTGAACAACAACAAAAATCTCCTCTTGAACCTTTTGTCCGTGAACCCGTAAATTACGCTGTTCAAAACGGTGTTCAGCAAAAAGAAATACATCGCCGTATTGTAAGCTACTCCTTCAGCGAAGCTCAAACGACAGAAGAAACTCCCCACCGAGTAATCAACCAGGGCTAACAGAGTATGAGGGAATACAGTCAGCACGAATACAACGGTTACCGCCAACAACGTCACCGTCGTTTTGACCAACTTCCGGTTTATTTTTTTCTCCCAATTACTTCCGCTGTGTTGCAGTTTTGGAACGCTGGGATGAAGCGTCCTCTCGTTTTCTTGAAACTGTTTTCTGATCTTTCGAATGACTTGAAAATAAAGCACAGAAATTAGCAGAGTAACCATGGCCCCTACAACGTTGATGACGATGTAGTAAATGAGATGCGCGGGAGAATCCTTGTATTTATCCGCCGTGAAACACCGAGTGGCCTTTAATCCCGGAATCCCTATATCCAGACTACTGTTCCCATACAGAATAACCGCGGGAATGGAAAGAATTAATGAGAAAATCAACATTCCCAAACAACAGCGTGATGTCTGCGACTGCGCAATTTGAAAAGAATGTGGCTTACAAATTTTACGATACCTGTCCACCGCAATAACGACCAGAATAAAATGTGACGTCATCATGATGACGTAGGATAAAAATCTTCCCACTTTACAGACGACCTCGTTGTCCATGGATACTGGGGTCACGATATTGACCAAGAGGTACGGCATTACTAGAAGACACCCGGCGAGATCTAACACTGCGAGCCACAGGACAAACGTTCTATACGCTGACTTCTTGAACTCCCTGTAAAAAATCGCCATCACCAGAGAGTTTCCCAGAATGCCAGGCAAAATGATGACACTGATGAGAACTAGGGCACCCATATTCCAGTCCCTGAATGCCAAATTCACATCCGACATCGTGGAATTCGCGTTCAAGCCGTATTTAGTTTTAATCCACGAAAAGCACTCCGACATAATTCTTTTTAATTTTTTTTAAAATATGAATCAAAGAAAAATTTGATCGTGTGATGTCGCTGAACGGGATCTCTGACGATGAGGATTCACCACCGGAACTTTCTTTATTAAGGAGCAAGCGTGAGCCAGCTTCACGCGTTCAGAAAACCATCTCCGGAAACTGAAGGACTTTAATATTTACTTAACATTACGCAAGTTACATTTTTCCTTAACATATACTGATGCATTGACACGATTTTTGAATGCTTCGCAGTCAAGTGGAGGCGAACAATTATAATGATTATTATACTAAGTGCTATTAGGTCATTCCTGTGCTTTGGACCTTCGTTGCATAGTCCCTATTCTGTGGCTGTGTGCTTTCTTTGCGCATGAACTCTTCCTGTTATTTTTGTGTGTCCAGCTATTTGGGATCGATTTCAATTCAATATTCGTTATTCAAATATAATACATTGACATTATGTGATAATCTATGTACGGTTATCTTGAAGAAAGTAATCATGATCACTCATTGCTAAAAGTACTCTAAACTTTTAAAATCGCACGATAACTATAGTACCGTACATGAAAGTGAACACACTGTTACATCATTATAACGGAACTCGTCTCTCAATGTGTCGGTAACTGAATTTATATCAAGTACACGGCTAATTTAGTGGTACACCAGATGTATAAAGATATATCTGTTGAATATCAAAATCATTTCACGAGTTCATATATACATGTATATCTGCCCACTTGATGACCATTTATTATTGACACTAGGATATGATTCAGTGTTATTGCAAAGCACGAGCGAAATTTTTTTTAAACAGAGAAATCAATACCATACTTTGTTAAAAAAAAAAAAAATACGTTGAATTTTCTGTTATTATCATTTTCTACAAAAGAGGAAGACAATATTCAAAATTTCAAAGGTAGAAGTAAATTTACTCGTGTGCCAAAATTATGTCCCCCTCCCCCCTTTTTTTTTTCAAAGTAAATCAGCAATTTTTATTGAATATTGTCCGAAAGTATTTTCTCGACTGGTTTTTAAAAGATATATATTGATAAATACGGAGTTGTTATATTTATTTTTGGAAATAAATTGAATAAAGAAAATATTTTCCCAACCCTCTATATCTGAAATGTAATGCAAAAAAATCCAAAGCAAGATTTTCTGCCTAGCAAACTGCAAAGGATAATCTATTGCGTGAAATTTTTCAAATGAGTTTACAGAAAATGATCTAAAAATATGATGAAAATGACATCAGAACATCTTTAAAATATCAGATTTGTTTTCATTGAATATATCATAAAAACTATTGGCATGAGAGTGCAGGTATCGTCAAGCAAGGAAAGATAACTCTAATTAATTTTATGTGAATTATTGCACAATGGCTCGAAATTGGTGTACCGCATTTTCCGTTCGTTGTGAAATCAAAGAATAGCCTTTAAAAAGCGAGATTGTAACAGAATAGGTCACAAAACGGCAGAGTAGCCGTAGACAAATCATCACCCAGTTAATTATTAGTATAAACTCATATATTTTATTGAGACAGAATGGAAATTTCGCCGTCTGAACTTCCCCTCGGCACAGCTCTGCGTTTGTGCAAAGAAACTACGGATATAGACGTCATAATTGAACTGACGAAGCACGAAAACGCGCGTGTTCGTAAGACAGCTCTTGTAGAAATGTGCCCGTGTCGTGTGAAGAAAGACTTGAGCGACTTCTGGGCGCGAGTGATAGAAATGGCGGACGATGAAGACGTTTTGGTCAGGAAGCAGGTGCTTCATACCTTGTGTGACGGGTCCCCGGCTCATCTGGAGTTCCAGGTCGTGGAAATGCTTGAGATCTTTAACAGGGATAAGGACGCGCAGATCCGAAGGACGGCCCATAAGGTACTCGGACATTACTGGAAATCTGGAAAGTGGAACATTCTTTGAGAGACAGGGAAACAACCATTTGCGTGTACCCAGTGTAACACTGAGAGAAACATGTCGCGTCGCAAGTTTGGGTGTTACTCGAGCAGGTCTCCAAAAGACCATTTCAGTGGATACCTACATGAACATAGTATACACCTGACCACAAGAAGGGATCATGAAAGAAGACCCGTTGAACCGCGTTGATTCTAATGAAAAACTGAATTTCGGTTGTTTTATTCTTTTATTTTGTACATCAGTCTTCTGAAAGTTGTTAATTTAGTTGTTGTTATTATTTTTTAAATTTATAAATTTAAATAAAAACACTTTTTCAATTTTTGATTTTTTCCCCCAGACATATAGAAGAGTTTAAAAAGAGGGATAACTGTGATTGTGCATTTTTATAATAATCGTTTATCAAGTTTTTTTTCCGGTCTCTCACATCTGGATGTAAAGTAGAATTTTTTCTTTAACCCGGATAGGTTTTCCAAGAATCGGTAAGTAAATTTTATCTCTCATATCAGTTACAAACTGATCAATGTATTTTCTTATACAATACACTGTATAACAAAAAAAACTAAAGTGAAAGTAGAAAAATGATGGTTAATTTACGCAACATTAAAGGTTTTCTTAATTATACATTGGCCATTATATAGGTCTATGTATTGAAAGTACAACGTTCAAGGGTGTATGATTGACGTTTTAGAAATCAAATGTCTATCAACTTTGTAAACATGTATACGAATATACATCGTATTAACCCATGAATTAACTTAAAATCAACTCTTTGTTATATTTGGCCTACACCTCTCTGTGTACCGGTATATTAAATCTTAGTAATTTACATGTTAATTAGTGTAACAGTGTCTGGTGTGTATTGACAAACATGTATCATTAATAATTATCATGGATATCAAGCTGTGTATATTGGCTATGATTCGACATATAAAGTTCAGATTTTGTTACTCAATACAAATAAATAAGATAAGATATGGTAAATATTTAAAAGAGAGAAATATAGAGATTCAAAGAATTCAAAAAACTGAAATGGACAAAGACAAGCAAGAAAAATCTGTTTTGAATTATGCTTAATGGGTATTTACACCAAATGGGACATTCCATTTTATGTTATAGAAATCTTGCGCTGGTAGACAATGGATATCAAATTATGCAGTGCCACAACAACGCATTATTTCCAGAAAATAATTACATCAAGAATAAATAAAGTTCTTTTAGAAGATTTATCAAACCTTGCAGTACCACCTGCAAAATTCGAAAGATTAAAAGGGCACATTAAAACTGTAGTAACACAATCAAAGGGTTGGATGTTCTACGACTTTCCATTTAAAGTACAGGTCCATCCCTGCTTTTCGGAATTACATGTTGAATTCATAGGAAGCACCAGCGAGGGTCTCTCAATAAGTGAAGTTACAGAAGGCAATGAAAACGAAGAATTTGATCTTACAGCCATTTTGCAGACGACAATAGCAACGGAAGCTAAGAATTCTGACGAAAATAGAACTTGGTTAGAAATACAGCACTGCGCCGGAAACCCTGGGTTCGTCTTGTTAAAAGTCCACATGAAAGACAACAGTGAGCATTGGTGTGGATTAAGTAACATCGTTTCCAACCAAGATGGCTCCATTAACGAGTTCTTCCTGTCACCAGTTGCCTTCACTGATGAGTTCTTTCTGATGCTTTGTTTACGATGTAGCGTGGAGAATCTTCATTATACAGCTTACTGCAAAGACGTGGATAAACTCTTTGATAACGAATTGGACGAAGAAGATGATTTCGACAAGGATGATGCCCTCCACGAATTTTTCATCGTTACACAAGAGGGACCCGCTGTGAAGACAACCGTGCTTTTTGCAGACAAAGAGATGTCCATACAGTATGATTGTTCTTTGGCTGTACAGTGCTTTGAATGGCCTTCTATAGCAGACGAGTTTCTACACAGAAATCGTGTGTCCGGTTTCCCGTCGTTAGAGTTTGTGAAACAGTTAACAACAATGGGCTGCCTTCTTGTTCCAAAATATCCACAAGACTCAAAGACCCAACTGGAATGGAGGCTGTCATTTTGTCTTGTCGAACGCGAACTGATGCTTAATTTGACGGAAGCTCAGAGAAAATGTTACCTTTTATTTAAGGCAATCTGGAGACAGTTTTTCTGTCCTCCAATAGGGAAAGCTCTGCAGTCGTATCATCTTAAAAACGTGTTTCTTTGGGAATGCGAGAATGTGCCATTACAGGAATGGACAGACGAGAAAATGGTAGCAAGGGTTACAGGTCTTTTGCAAAGATTACAGTATAACCTTTTCACAAGGAATTGTCCCCATTACATTCTACCTCAGAACAATTTATTCAAAGACATTGACCAATCGTTACTTTTCTACGCTGGCATGAGGGTCCAGACGGCCATTTTCAAATCCGAGGTGGTGTGGATAGAGAACGATGTATTGCTGTTCCTACCACCACATAAAAGTCGGACATCTCTCGGAAGGAAGCTCAGGAAAACTTGTATCATGGCTTTAAAGTACGTGATTGAGGCTATGGTTTCAGGTTGTGTGAAAAAGCAAAACGAGAACGAGGAGTCGACAAAATATGGGCTTAGCACGGAAGCAGTGAATTCTTTGAGGTCGGAGCTCGAACAATCCTTCACCAAAGATATGACAGAAATTATATTGCAGTATATAAATGCTTCATTAAAGCATCGGCCGGATAATATAACAAGGCATTACATCTGCAGCAGGGCAGACCCCAAACAACTTCTGATTGCCTCGAAGACTCAACTTCTGGACGGTCTAGCTTCTTTGGCGAACACTGTGATGAACTGGGGAAACATGGTGGAAATCATAACCAGCCTTGAAGTGCTGGAAACGGAAAACTTGAAGGAGTATGGATATAACGATGAATACAAATTGACGGAAAGACTCAATCTTCTGTTTCGTATGGGGATGGACGATTTCGGCGAGTTCAGGTCTAGCTGTGGTGATGAAAATGCGGATACGGACTTGGGTGATGATTTGTTTGGAGATTTTGTATGCGATGAATGTGAGAGTGGGATTTGGGGACAAAGATATCATTGTAAAACCTGCCCAGATTTTGATCTTTGTAAATCTTGTTATTCAACAACAACCCATCCACACGAGTTTGAGTTTATAGAAGAAGAAAATGATGATGATGATGATGATGATGATGATGATGATATTGATGATGATTCTGAGCATGAAATGGACTGTAAACAAAGTTGAAAGAAGTAATTTTGCGTGTTTCAACTTTGAACGAAACGGAAAAAACATGACGTGCAGTTATACGCAGGGACTGACACGGAATGGGCCCATCAAGAGAAAAAAATTAGTGTAATATTGAAATACATGTATTTGAGCGCATCTGTGTAGATAACTCTGGGAGAGCACGTAACAGGGTGAAAATAAAACATGATAGCCTTTCATGATATTTCCTACATGTTTATATATAGCTCCAATTTTTGTAACGTTGATAAGAGTTATCTCACTTTGATTACTAATTTTCTATCAGTAAGCATGTCAGATAATAGTGCATTAATTGATAAGTTGACCGACAGTTCCACAATCTTGTTTTTCGATCATTTGATGTTAAATTTAAAAAAATCAGTGTTCCAGTAACCTTTGTTTGTTTTTTGGTTTATTTTTGGGTTTTTTTTAATTAATTGGAATTCGAATAAATTTCACAAATCAAAATATATAATCCTGTAAGTTTCTGTTTTAACCAAGCAATGGTTTAAGCTTAAATTATTAGATGTGAAATTCAGATTTGATATTTTAAAAAGGACCTATTAAGAATATTTTGGATGTATATACTAAACATAGACCATTTCACTATTTTATTTGGCTTTTTTTTAAATATCAGTAATAAAGTCACCAATAAAATTTATCAAGTTTTTGCATTTTATTTTGAAAAGCTGGATTTTTTTTATGTAAACAAATGCAGAACATTGCATTTAGACTTATTTACTTTTCTAAATTATGTTCAGGTAATACAGTAGTTTCATTAAAAGAATTGAAGGCAATTATTTTTGTGTTATACAATTTGTCTCTATATTCCTTATTAATTTAGACCTTATACTCTGTTCAAGAAATTGTGAAGTAAATGTTTTACAAATTGAGGTTTCAGTTATAACTTTGTCGCATGCTTTACTATAAGTACTGTACATCAGTAATCTTACATTTGTCAACAACAGTCACTCTGCCTCATTTACATATCGCCTGTTCGGGCCACACACCAAACCAGCCCTAACCTAATACCTGCAACTAAAGTGCGACTCTTTTGCCAAAAAAAGAGATTAATATTCATAATATTTATGTCTCGGTGTTGACAAACACAACAGGTCGGATTACGTGCGATCAGGTGATTAAGGCGGCCAGTCGGATCACTGAATCCGCGGGGCGTCACCGATCAGCTCTACATCCGGGCGTTGGCACCTGAGTGGAGTGACAAGGCGTTATGGCTGTATTGGTTGGTCCTATATACGGGGATTATCCCGTGTCCTGCTGAGAAATACTTTATAAATCAAGTGAGTTTATTCATTCCCAACAGAACTTCCAAAGTTGATCTGACACGCAGCGGAGACGATGAACAGGTAGTTATGACGACCCATGGCGGCTGACTTTCTGACGTCATAAAACCTCAAAGTATCTGCTGTGATTTGCATGTATCATCTTCTTACTTTCCGTTTCAAGGTTGTGAAAATAAAGATATCCTCAAAATGTTACCCTAGTTACGGCTTCAAATATAAAAAGAGAAAGAGAAATTTTCCTTGTTGGCTCTTCGCATTTGTTTGTTTCTTATTTGAAAAACAACGTGTGTCTAAACCCTTTTACATGTCATTACAAATTTCACTGACTACCAAAATGTTTTTACTTCTTCGCTCGTATGAACTCATAAACAGATAAACCTGAAAGGTATTCACATCGCTTTTTCATGGAATGTCCGGTATTTTGATCGAACACTCCCATGTATCAGCAGGTGCCCCCGTGTCCTGTCTGTCCGTTATAACTGATATGTGAAAAATAATATTAATGACTTTCAATATCTACAATAATTATGTATAGAACTTCAAAGAAAAATACATTACACGAGTGTAAACCTAGATAATTGGATCGGCCTGCAGGATTGTTTATCCGTATAAAGGGGTTTGGGATTGTTGTATTTAAAGTTACCAAAGAACAAATAACAACTTTTGGCTTAGTTGAAGACGTCGCTTTGCAGTGTTGGATGGAGACCTGTAATATCATTATACGATAGTGCTCTATGCAATACCATGCAGCTATGTTTTAAAGCTAAGTTGATAGACAATTCATTGCCCAAGTACTATTCCCATTTGGTTGTTATCTTCCCTTAGCCAGTCGATACGTGATGTTGGGCGGAGGAAGGGGGGGGGGGGGGGGTAGGCAGCGTAGAGCGACCTATCCCGTGACCTTGTCCGAATTCCCCAGAGCGATCAAAATATTTACATGTACTTTTCCCTCAACTGACCACTAGATCATCCCGGGACGAATACCAGGCAGGATTATCGTGTGCACTAATGCGGAAAATCCTGTTTCTTCTCTGCCCAGTCAAAGATAAGCGGCCATCCCCTTCTCTGTGTCCACTGAGTTATTTGTGTTGCTTATGAAATTGAGTGTACATATATTAACAAACCCCGGGGTCGGTGTATTGTATTGTCAATATCATTCTGTTTATAGATATTGTCCACTGTGAACCTGAATGAAATTTGTTTAAATACACGTGGATGTAAAAATGAGAAATGCTTGCGACGTTAGGGCAAGATAATTTGATAGAATTCAGATGACATATATATTTATAGACGATCTTCTTATCAATTTTTTTATTTTTTAAAAGCAGTTCAAATACGTAAGCTTCACAAATAATGCACACTGTTTGTTGTTTATTATCATACGCCGAGTAATGCATTGTACAATCTGGTGTTACAGAAAAACAAGACTTACAATCGATCGGTTTGTAAAGTTTTGGACGTAGGTCCTGACCGAATTCTGGATTGACCTAGATCACGTTTTGTGGCCGCTGGTCAGTGCGACCACAGATTGTAAACATCAACAAAGAACGAGTTTAAAATCAGTGAAAAGAACGGGAAAGTCAGGAAAATATATCCTAACAGTGGAAAACAAATGCAAACTAATTAAAGTTAGCAACCAATTTTCATTTCCTTCTTTAATATCCTTCTTGTACATCCTGATTCATTGGAACATAACAGAACACAACATATAGATTTTTCCTTCCAGAGCTGACAAATACGGGCTTACAATATTAAGCCAAATATACAATAAATTATATTATAATGCATATATACAAAACATTGATCACATTACAATTTTATTTCGGGCACATGCAAGCAAACGATCCTTATCGGGATATTGTTAAATCTTTCCACTTCGAAAATCAACATGTAATACTCGGATGATCACAAACCGCTTCATCTTATTTCCTATTTTCTAGTTTAGTGACTATCAAAGTAAGCTTATTGATTATACATGTAAGTTAATTTGATAATTAATTTAGTTTAAGAAGATAATTAAAATAAGGTATATAAAGTTAATGGAATTCTTATACTACATGTCGCGAGACTTGAGGTAATACTTTGGTGGACAGAAGATAGACATGTACTTGATTATAATCGCCTAATTGTCAGATTATTATTGGTCTATATATTGTACTACCACAGTAATGAAATCTCATACATGTATTTCATAATTCGACAAAGTTTTCATTGTCCTTCTGAACTTAAAATACGCAGGTGAATAGTACAATTTCTGAACGATTCTTAAGCAATATTAAGTGAGGTAGCTTCTGAGGGTGCGTGTTTATGGGGATTAGGGGGTAAACAAATACCAGCGTGTTGTAAGGTCATTTTAAGGTGTGGATGTATGACCTTCACCGATTAACACGAAGTCGAGCACGTTGTCCAGTGAGTTTGGGTGTGCATAGGACGGTTGCTTGTTAATGTGCGTCGGTATTTTTCCCCCTCTTTTTCGAAAAGCCTTAAGGGGTAGGGGTGAGGGTGGAGCTGAATGGGAGGATTAAGGTACCTCTCTTTTAATGCTGAGGGAAGAGAGATCGTCGGTCAAGAACAACATCTACATTATACATTCTCTCTCTCTCTCTCTCTCTCTCTCTCTCTCTCTCTCTCTTGGAAAAGAAACCAGACAATGACATCAATGATATATATATTTTATCTTGGGCCCAACTTTAGATAAGTCACTAATTAATGAATGCCTACACCTATACATGTAAACACATTCTTGAACTCCGCCAAATTCACGCAGTTCCCGGCTTAGATAAGTTTAAATGGCTGTTGAATATTTTGCACACGTTTATCTGTTATATATGACCTACTTCGGAGTTGTGAATGTTACACTGTGTTGTTTACATTTGTGAAATTGCGCTGTTTCTTATGAAAACTGCGAAAAAAATAACGTGTTTCCTTACACTATAGGTATAAATGTCATAACAAAGTGTGTTTTTTTTTGTTGAACTGTGATGCTATCTACAAATACAAAAGTCATAGGAAGCAAACTAAACGTTTGTAATACAATAAATGATACATGCTTAATTGTATTCAAACGAATATGTAAAAGACTTTTTTTTAATGTTTTTATTTTCCCAGCTTTTTAAAGAAACATTGTATATAAGTTGTTTGTTTGTCATGTTAATACCTATATCCAGAGAAGTCTTTATAGCCACGCATTCTTCTTCTTCTTTTTTTTTTGAGGGGTGGGGGGGGGGGGGTTACATTTGTTTTATTTGATGTTAACCACATTTCAATTAACGCATCTCTATTAATATTGGGAGGGGGGTGTCAAACGATGTAGCCAGATAAAATACATGAACCGATATCGTCCAAAATTTTTTCTTTCAAAAAAACCCCTGAAAACTGAACAATTAAATTTTCTTCTTTGACCAAGATGCAAATGCAGAGCGACGTGAAAAATACAACGGCTCGATTGCTGAGATTTTGCAAAAATGTTGTTATAATTTGTTTTTATGAAAAAATAGTATGTATACATTCTATAACTTCGGTAACAAAATCGTGATTTTTAAACATCTTGTCTTAATATGCCATAAATAAATCTTGAATAACTTCTCAAAATATTAATAAGGGCCAGTTATAATGCACTGAAGATTGCTCAACACATGTAATGACAATTAATTTCTACTGGTCCGACAATTCATGCCCGTCGGTAGAAAAAATAGCCACCACGAGTATGGCACTATGCAGTTTAATTCGCATTAATATTTAACTTTTTTAGATTCATACCTACAGCTTTCATTCCCTGATGCACTGTTGAAATGAAGTAAGATGACATGTAAATGGATGTTTTTGTTTTGAGGAAGTTTCTATTTTGAGGTTTTACTTTCGCGGCGGACACGACTTTATTTGAAGCGGCTGTTATGGAGGTCGACTTTCACCATACAGATAGACATTGTTATTATAAAATAGAGCCACTTGTTATAGTATTTCTGTCATTTTAAGATATTTCATTTGTGTCTCGTTTTGTATATATTTTAATACTTTCATACCGTTTCTTCGAATATAAATCACTATAGTATGTTTTTTTCGCCCTGATATTATAAAAAAAAACCCACTGATTTTATTTTTATGGTATGGAAAATATTTACAAATAACAATATATTTGTTTTTTTTAAGCACTTGTGCGCATGCCAGTTTTATTTCAACGATCAAACCATGAATTCTTTTTCAGGGTTAAGTGCACCTGAACTACGAGTAAGCCGTTTGGACGTTCAGGTTTAATATGTGAATTGCAAAGTAAATCTAACAGATTGAAGCCTCACAAAACTTGTAAAATACTTTTCTTAATTTTATTTAGTCACGTACAATGGCTTTGTACTATGTGTACGTGAGGAAAATCTCGCTTGGTATTTATCTACTTTTGATTATTCATCATCTTTTATATCAATCGTCCTACATATGCCGAGATCACCGGGCACCTGCTGTTTCACAGGAGTGTTCGATCAAAATACCGGACATTCCATCATAAAGCGGTGAGCACCTTTCAGGTTTATCTTAAGGTTCCCGAAGGCAAAGAGTGGAGGTCATTTGATAAGATGTAATCATAATATCATTTATTGAAATTTTTGTACAATATAACATATATTGAAAGCCAGTGAAATCGCACCAATACATGAATACCGAAAAAAGTAAAAATGTATAACAATGAATACAAACAGCAAGAAAAAACAACTTTTACCCCAAAGATAAAACAACTAGGACAATAACCGAATGTTATCTTCATTTTTATGAGCGTTTAACGCTGAGCTTATAAAGATGCTGTGCACTATGTAAATCACAGTAGATACATCGAGGATTTATGACGTCAGAAGTCAGCGGCCGTCGGTCGCCTTAATAACTACCGGTTCATCTCCTCCCCCGCGTGTCAGATCAACTTTGGAAGTTCTGTCGGTGATGAATAAACCCATTGATGTATTAATTATTTCCTAGCAGGACAACGGATAATCCCCGTATGTAGGACTAACCAATACAGCCATAACGCCTTGTCACTCCACTCAGGTGCCAACGCCCGGATGTAGAGCTGATCGGCGGGCGACCCGGATTCAGTGATCCGACTGGCCGCCTTAATCATATGATTGCTTATAATCCGATCAAGTTCGGTGTTCTGTCAAAATTCTATGTTTCACAACAAACAACTTTACTTTGTAGGTGATTTCAATAAGAACTTTTGTCAAAAGGCGCAGAGGGTAATATATGTATTATGTTGGAATTGGTAGGGTACTTGTGAAAAAGCCTGATTTATTAATTGTATGATATATTACATATGGGTAGTGCATATATTCATACAAAAATTACAACCGAATCACTAAATTAACATTGTTCTATCAAATACAATCCTTCATAAAAAATATGTTATATTATTTGAATTCATTAATGTTTTAACTTAAAACAAATAAATCTCAGTCTTCATTTTTTTCGCAAAATAACGGAGAAATTTTGCAAAAATTGTTAATGACATGTTGCATGCGCTTAAAACAGATTTGGCAGACGACAAAAGAATCTGTGACGTAACCTTCTATATGCAATGTTGAGTGCCAGCCAACATGGAAATGGTTATCTGACACACAAGCACGTGCAGCTTAAAATTTCGTTCATTGCTATACCATTGTATATGTTATCAATAAGGTTAATAATTTTAAAGCCAGGAATAGCTGTGTTTGTGAAAAGCACATAAAATTTACTTTTGTTGTACCTTTTACTCTTGTTAATTTTGAAGAAAGACAACTACTGCATGTGATTACGAAGAATTTAGGAGAACCGCAAATGATGTTGCTAAAAAGTTTGGAATTAAGTTATTATTTAAAAGATATTTTATTAAAGTATATTTACATGAAGTTGCGCGGAGATTTATTATACTGTATATAATAACCTAAAATAATATCAATGGTTTTTAT
Source organism: Magallana gigas (assembly GCF_963853765.1). NCBI lineage: Eukaryota > Metazoa > Mollusca > Bivalvia > Ostreida > Ostreidae > Magallana > Magallana gigas. Next base: position 109,365 of record NC_088861.1, on the reverse strand, counting down.
TAAAGGCTTGTCTAGATGCCAGATATTCATACTTGTTTATTTTGATGTTATTTTTCATTTTTCAAAAGAAGCGTTAAACGGAATTAACGTTATCCACTTATTAATTTGTTTTTTCGCATGGACATTTAGAATTCATATAGAAAAAGTCCATTTTTTCCTACATTTTGATTCAAATCGATCATGGGAGCACACGAAATATGACAAAATCCCCGATGTTTACGTGGTATGTATATGCCGTGCTTGTGTGCTGATCATGTAACTGGGTCATACAAAGTGGAACAGCCGAAACCAAAGTGCATACACACCGAAACAGCGGTGAGCACATTTCAGGCCGACACTGGTCTATAAATAGAATTGCTGACGATTTGTGCACAACTCGGTAAGCAGGTCTCGGGACTTGCATTCAACACGCAAGAGCTGCACTTGTTGAATAAACACTATTTATAAAGAACTAGACTTTGACCCGTGCGTGCACGGGTTGACATAGCATATGATATCGGACATTTACGAAATAGATACATCGACACACCGTATATTGTTGACATTTGCATTACCAAGCTTTAAGCTTACAATAATGCTATTAATTTTACTACATTCTGCTGAGTTGGAATAATATAATCTGTGTCTGCCTCCCATATACCCGTAATGTAGCAGAAAATCGCATAATCGCTCCAAAACGATTTTGGAGAAAATTAATGAAGTTGCATTGAAAATAACAGTCAAATTGTTCATAACAAACCATGTTGAAGCTGTAAATACCTTTCTTCGAAAAGTTTAATTTTATAATTGCAGAATTCAACATTTCTTCAACAACGTTTTTTACACACCATGTTGACAATCAAAACTCCCGGGATTCTTTTTATAGTAAATGCACTGTGTTTGAGTTGTCACCCGTATTTTCTTTGATGAACAGAAAAAAAAATTCTAATGAAAATTTATACGCATTTGTTTTATCGTCTCTGAGTTTATCTATGCAAATGTGATATTGTGGAAACATAAAAGAAAGAGCCTTCCGTGATTTACCGTGAATGTAATGCGCATGCGCAAAATTGTAAAATCCAAAAAATTCAGATGATTTCCGGAATTTTTTGAGGAATTTTCGTTGATTATTAATTAGCGAAGCTTGATTGAGAAAAAATAAAAACAAATTGGTAATCTTCAAGTACCAATGATGTTTAGAATATATAAAACAAAAGACAGTACTCTTCCGATTAATTGGTATTAAAGCTAAAAAATTCGAGTCTATTATTTTAATATAGTAGTATAGATTATGCATAATTTGATTAAACATTAAAATTTAAACAGAGATGACATTGTTTCTCAATCAACTGTCTATTGTAGTACGACATATATTGTAGAGCTACACTACTGCCAAGAGTCTTATCTTACTTAGTGCGAACGGTCGATACTCTTTTTTGAAATAAAAAAAGAAAAACATTAAAAAGTGCCAAAGCTATATATACTTCGTTTGGTCGCTTACACGGTTTGCAAAATGATGCCATGCCAACCAAGCAAGAAGGGATGGTAGCAATCAAGGACTGACCACGAAATGGCGATTTCTGGTGTCAGGTCTGTATCAAGAATGCCCAGGTCCAGTGTGTTTTGTGTTAACCCAGACCGAGCTATGGACAGGTCATCGACGAGACTTGCTTGTCCCAGATTTGACATCAGTAGCACTGTTAGAAAGGGAATCATTAGTAGATGAAGTGCAGGCAGTGCATAACTAATTAACGTTGATTGAACATATCTTTCTGCCATTTACTCTGTAGAATAAAGATAGGACTGATATTCCTTGAAAATAGCCACAAGTATGCGTGCATCATTGAACTTGTAGCAATGAGTCCTATTCACAAATCACCCTTCCATGACGTTATTAATTTCAAATGTTATAATTAACATGTTTTATTATGTGGAATTAAAATGTCATAATGACACCAGTTTTTTCATATTATGGCATGCACTCTATCCAGCAAATTACCTTTTTACCTGGTGCTCAGCAAAAAACAATTTCACCTGATTATATACAATTATACATAGCTTTACCTATATGGCTAAAGGCGAAAAATTCTTAAAGTATGACCCAAAGTTGTACATGGAAACTTTACAGCCTTTACGGGTGAAGCTCTTGTCGCCATGCCAAAAAACCCTGCCTTGCCAAAGTCACGGCTAAACCTGGTTCCCAAATCTCTCGTCAATAATGATTTATTTCATTAAGTGTCGATACAGGCTAGATTTTTTTCTCCCAACTCTATAAATGAAACGAAATAAAAAACGGTCCTGACGTCGATACGCGTTGTTTATACTTGGACCAATGACTCAAACACCATGGTGCTTTACTTTGCGACGCCCTGCTTTTATGCTAATCTGTATATTTCACATGAAAAGAACTGTGCGGCAAAATAGGACCCTGGGTCTTTATTACTGTAGATTTTCTATAGGCTTTTGATCAAAGGTCCTATTCCAAACCCTCCTTTATTCCTACTGCTGACGTCATGGTAAATAATTTATCTATTCACACATAGAGGTGCTCGCGATTCGGGACAAATTTGGTTCCATTTAAATTTTTAACGTTTTCAACACATTATAAAGTGAAGAAAATTTCTGCCCTTCTTATTGTTGCAAATTAAACTTGTTTTGTCATCCTTGCAAATCACACTCAATACAACATTTAGAACTTTACAAAATACATGTAAACGGGGCAGCGATGTGGTTCAATGGGAGATAAAAGACGCACCGCATATAAATTGCATTTAATTTTTTTTATTGACAAGTTCCATGGTAGTTTTTTTTGCAGTATTTTGTTGGTTTTTTTTAAGCGGATAAGTGAACGTCTTAATTTCCACAACTGGAAAAAAAATTCCACGGATAAACAAGAAAAAAGATGAGATTGAGTTTCATTGAATTTATTTTGCAACATTTTTATCACAATGTAAGAAATGAGTCAATAAATAAAACACTTCTGCTATGAACTTCTCCAATGACAGAACAAAACATGGTACAATTGTAATACTTCTTCTTCATTCTACACAAATCAACGGTGGCCATTTCATTTGGTTAATTACAAAACAAAAGCATTAGTAGTAGCATTGATCTATTAGATTCAATGTTTTCTCTCTGTACAAAATGTTTGAGATCTTCGCATTTCTTTCAAACTTTATTTTGTGCACAGGTCATAGAGATAGTGGAAAAAAAATCAACAACACCGGATTTCTCAATACCCAGGGATGGAAATGGGCAAAAATGTGAAAAAATGTCTACAAATCACATCACATACAATTCTGGAATTGCACATAGCCAGTGACATATAAAAAAACATTTTGAAGAGTCAACAATTTTTTTTCAGATCTAACAAAAACACAACATAAAAACAATACACTTTCCCCATTAATTTAAAAGAAAAATCCCCCCCCTCTTTCCTTCCCCATAAACAAGCAATGCTTGGAATTGATTTCTAAATCTCAATCGCCTCTTTAACCAAAGAGTAAATGGCGATGAGAATCTACCTAATGCTGGACAACAACATGTAAGTATTATCTAAGCACAGTACTGCTTATAGAGACTGAATTGACTATATAACTTTGACTGAACAATAATAACAGGGTTTGTGATTGTAACAGTAAACAGTGCCATTCATCAATTCAACAATAATACAGGGACTGTCACTCACCACACAGGCTTGTTTTTATCTTGTTCCTTACAGCACTTAATCATTTTTCATAAGAACAATCTGAAAGATGACACATCTGGATTTGTTGTTTTTATAATAACTTTTGATTTGGTTGACCTAGAAAGTAATCTTAGCACTAAAATCAATGGAATTTTTTTTTTATGCTGAAACATGGTAAACATATTGTTCAAGTAAAATAAAAAATGGCCAACAGTTCTAATAAAATTGGTAGCTTTTGAGCATTTCTACCAAAATGGTTAAAGATACTGGCACAAGCATTTGAACTTCATTCAAATTTCATTCAACAGCAAATTTGAAATAAAAATAATGGATTTGATCATATGTTGGATGATAAAGATGAGGGTGGGGTTTGAACAGAATAATTTGTTCACGTCCTAGAGATAAGTTCACAATGCCCATCTATTTGTGTAGGTACTTTTGACTAGTTTGTTCTCTGTGACAAGGTTTACATGTAGATCTTCCGTTCATCAACAGGTTACATACAATCGAAATATATGCATGTACAGAAATAGTTTTCAAATACTTAATACATAAACTTTTCAATAAATAAATCTATTTCTTAATTTTTATATCTTTATACAGTCAAAAAATATAGGAATAGAAGATACGCTTTACACTATTCACCAAAAAAATGTTCTCTTAAATAAAAAATATCAACAGAAAGAAGAAATAATGTCAAACATTCTTTCTCGGAAAAAAATCCACATGCAAGTCACCAGAGTGGAATGCAGGAAAAGAAGAAGTTAGTCAACATATCTATCTATATCTACACAACATACTTTGGTTTTTGAACGAAAAAAAAAAAAAAAAAAAACTCACAAAAATCAAACCATCATGACAAGTGGAGAAACAGAAGCGTACATATCATAAGATAAGTTCCAGCACCACAGAATGCTGTACAAATGAAAGACTTTGATAGTGCCCCATAAAACTGAGGCTCATACGGGGTTCAGGCAGGCCGCCCCCAGGGGTCAGCCTGTCCGCTTTGTGTTCGCTACAACAAGGCTGCAAGTGGACAACATGCAAGTTGCCTTGGCTAACTAATCTCATGGCAATTCTCTTTGTACATAGCTTGATTTTTCTCTCCAACACTTCTCTCTCTCTTTCTCATCGCGTCAGCTCATGGGGTAACAGGGGATAAAATATCACAGTCAAGAGTTCACAAAGGGTTAAAATTTGTTCTGTTTTGACGTATTATTTCTTTGCTTGCACCGCCCTGCCTTCTAGTCGTGCACCACTTTGTGCGGCTCTCAGAGAACCACGGAGAACTATAGGTATAAAGACTCCAATTTAACGTCATGGAAGACCGGAGAGTAGGATTCGTACACACAGGAAGTGCTTTGCGTGGCGACGCTATGTCATGTAATGCATGACGCCACGCAAAGCATAGAGAAGCTCCCCCTGCAGCCGGGCCTCCAGTAGCATGAGGTTAACATGCACCTATAAAATCAAATACATACAGATATAAATAGACAACTACATGTGCAGAAGAAAAGCATATTAAACTAATACCTTTTTAATAGATTTAAGTTGTACTGAGTTAATAACATGAATGATATTACAGCATAAGTCATCATTTAATATCTATAGAGAAACTGCCATGTCGACAGAATTACACAACATCTTGATCACATCTCTTTAAACCATGATGTTTTCATAATCCAACACTCCCCAGTACACTAACATAGCCTAGTTTTTTCTTTGAGAAGTGAAAAAGAAGTTTTGTAGGTCTCTTCAGTAGATCATTCATCCATGACAACTTGCCCTTTTGATCAAAATGTTAAAATAGGCAACCTACAGGGCAAAACATAAACAAGTAGAATCTGGGCCAAGTCTTCACTAATCCTACACTAATGCCCTAGTACACTCCTTGTAATGAAGTATTAAAAAGATCTTTAACTAGTGCACTAATGCCCCAGTACACTACTTCGATGACGTATCAAGAAACACCTTAAAGATCTAGCTAACTCTAGCGTACCTTTTCTGAATGCTTGAACTCTTTCATCACATTGTCATAGTCCTTTTTGGTTAAGCGCTCTGGATAACAGGTGACGGTTTTGATGTACTGTTTCAGGTTCCTCTCCAACAGCTGGTTGACCTGACCATAGTCGTAGTCGTCATGCATGATTCCGTACAGACAATGGATGTAGTACCAGATCGCCCTCCTGAAGGCCGAGGTATCCACATCTATAACCTCTCCCATCCTGTCAAAACAAACAAGTTTGAAAAATTAGTACATGTATTGGTCAATACCACACACCTTAGCATTGTAAGAATCACAAATGATACCATTGCAAGCAATTCAAAAACACCTCATTTGGTTTTTAAGGTAATAACTTACGTGTAATAGGTAAGGTTATAGGCCATGGAGAACTTCTCATCCAACAGGTTGCCAATTTCAGAATAAAGCCTATTGGCTATTGAAAAGCCATGGTCATCCCAGGAATATTCATTTGCTCGAAATGTAGGTGCTTCCTCCGTGCAGCCACGTTTCGTAAAGTCTATGTAACAGAATTCTTCATCCTGCACGTATTTAATAATCTCAGCTTTCGGGGATGGTTTCTTCCCTGGCTTTGTCACTGAAATTTAAGGCGAACAATGTTACATTTTCTGACACTTGCTAATTCTTACACCAATCCTACAGGAAATTTAAGGTGGGTGGGTTGTTAATTATTTTGTTTTGAAGCTCAAACCTACATTCAGCACTTTGGAACTCCACTTTCTCGAATCGTTTCCTCCTCTCCTCTTCAGTTGGCTCCTCCTCTTGGCTTTCTTTTAATTTTTTCATTCGCTCCATCAAAATTTCAATTCCGACCTCTGGTTCAGAATTCTGTAAATACAGGAAAAGAATGTTCATAAAATGTCACTTCAAAATTGCACAAAAGAAATTTCACTCTCAATTTATCGTTATGTATTTTTAAAACTCTAAACAATTATATCTCATGAGATTTTCTCCCTTCGGCTTTATTTTACTGAAATTGTAGCGAGTAGATTACATACGCTATCGGAAGAGCTGTCACTGGTATAGTCCGAGTCGTTGGAGTTTTCGGTCGGGGAGTGAGGTCTGTACGTGAATCCCCCGTGATGGTCTGGCTCATTCTTAATGCCACAGCCAAAGACGAAGGAAGAGAGAGCATGGAAGTGGGCCATGATAACGATGGCTTGTACGAGCTCAGACACTGACCAGGCCTCTTTACGCAATCCCTGAAATATCAAAATCACACAATAAACGCATCTGTCTTAAAAAGTTTAGGTTTGTAGGGTTTACACATAAATTTTTAACATGAAATGAAAACATGGAGCATTGATTCTACCTCAATGTGTGATTTATTAAACAGCCACGGTCGATGTGCCAGGATTTTGTTGACTTCGTGGAGCTTTCTGAGTTTTGTAGGGATGAAGGCTGGTCCTTTGAGCCAGTCTTGGTCCCCTCCTTGAAGGATAAACTCCTGCTCGTGAAGGTGGATGAGATACGCACACTGATGCCGACTGGCAGCCTGCAAGAACCAATCATAAAACACTGCAATCAACTTGTCAAGGCTCCCAGAGAAAGAAAAAATCAATGTTTACACTGCTATTCGTATATAAAACATCATTTTTCATGAATGGAAAATTTTCTGAGTCATCCTTTTTTCCTCCATTGTTACTAACAAACATAATGTGTGATTTTCAGAAGAAAAATCAGAATTCATGTGTGGCTTACCATAATGGCAATGTAGTGTCTGTAGTGGAAGGGGAGGGGCCCGTCCCCCCTCAGAAGGTACTGCTGGGTCCTCAGGAACATTTCCAAGTAGTTGGGGTGGTACCCCATGAGCTGGGTGACATGGTCTAGCCGGTTATTCTGGAGGAATGCGTCCACAAACAACATCTGCGTCTGTAAGACAATGAAATGTTCCTTGAATATTATATATTCCATTCCAAGTGAAATAAATCAGAATGGCCAGTGAAGTGTCAAATTAATTTAAGCCTATGGTACACATGCATGATAATTATGCAAATTAATTCCAGCTCCCATTGTCTTCAAGTATTTACAGACAACCTGTCTAATAATGATTTTGTTTATAAGATAAAAAAAAAATGATCTAAGTTTCAGACAAAAAGCAAACCACACTACAGGTGAAAATAAACCTTATGTAATCCAAGCAAGTTTTTACATGTTTAAAAACATACTCAAATTGCCTAATTACTAGTAGTACAGTTTTCGCTGGTTATTTCTGGTCAAATTTGAAAAGATAATCCTTTCACTGCCTGATTATCATTAAAATGCACCATTGAGTAATCCAGTAAGGATTAAGTGCCAGCTTTAATCCTCTATATGTCATTTCAAATGTTACCTGTCCAGATTCTGGGGGAATTTACAGGTAAAACTCAGGTAAAACAGGTACAATAGGTCAACAAAATACATGTGAGATGAAGTGCTCTGAATATCATTTTGTGGTTAATTTAAAGAAAATGAATTCTTGATGATCCCATCTCAGTATCATTAATCTCAAAAAAACATTGACACCTTGTAAAGTTTTCTGGTGAGTTACAGCTAGGTTTTTATTTTGCTATTTTATATTTGGCTTTTATTTGTTCAACTCCAGACAGGGCTAGGGCAGAAGTGGTCAGTTACCCAACCCTGACAATAACCACTGGTCAGACTTTATGGTCTTCCAGGCAGAGATTGTAAAAATATTTTATCTTTGTGATGTAATACCTAGCTGCCTTCCAGCAAAATAATAGAGCACGAAAGCTTAGTAAGCTTTTGCAAGAACAGCAGTTTGCATTAGATCAAGTTTCAAAGGCAAAAAATTACATTCAAAAATTCTCTTGGTTATGTTAAAAAAAAGGTCCCCCCCCCCAATAAAGTATTCAATCCCAGTACAGTTTATGGGTTTAGTAATATTTGTATATTAAAAAAAAAAAATTAAGTATCAATTTTGAAAATTTTCAGAAAACTGAAAACCCCCAGATTTTCTGAAATAAAATACTCATATTAAAATTCATGTATTTCAGAGAGATAATATATTTATCTCTTGCATTTAGTAATAGTCTAGCTTGACCACTGAGGATTTAGTCATCAAAAATACCTGGGACAAACTAAGGTAGCCAACAGGTGTTATCGGTCATTTTTGTCGGTCAAATTTATCATACCTCTGAAAGCATGTCCCTCAGACATTCCAACAGTGATAAACCGTCGCTACTGGGATCATCGAGTTCACTCTCCATTTTCACTTGGATTTTTTTATCAAATGATATTCCTACACCTATCCTCATCTCTAGATTATCTGGCAAGAAATGCCTCCCCAAAGCTCAGTAAAGCTTCATATAGCAGAACAGAGGGTTGCATCATCACACTATAGCTGGGAGTGGGATTGCATCAGCACGTTTCTTTACACTACAGTGAGCCTGTATAAGCTATGGGTATTTTAAATTGAATGGGGCATATCCTGAATGGAGTAATATGAATAACTTGATTATTTGCTGACCTGAGTATTTAAGGCTTATTTAGTAGGTTAATCTTGAGGATTTATCCTTTTAGAATATTAGCATGTAACTGTAGAATAATGTTTTTATATTATGTTACAAAAACTCCAGGTCGTGTATAAGTTGAATCTCAAATTCCAACCTTACATGTACTATCTACATAACATCCAAAGCATTTTGGGAGACAATGTTTCAAACTATGCTGAATAATTCAATGAATGTTGAATGCATCATGAGAATCAAATGTGTGCAATTTATTTTGCTAATGCAATGAAGATGTATAAGTGCATTAATATTTTTGGTAACAATAAATTAAATACATACCTGATCTTCGGATGTAGAAACTGGGACAATCTGGGGATTAAAAAAAATAATCAGTGAAAATTTACAAAGAAAAAATTCCTGTTAAAATTGAACAACATCCGATTATAGCAGGATTAACAGCTGATTAAAATAAAGGAAAAAATCTGGCAATATCCACATTTGCTAATCTTTAATGTTAGGCCTATCTGGCTTAGAAAATATATATAATACTATTTGGCAATTCAATTGTAAATAAATACCAACACTAAATTTGAATTTTCAAAATTCATCGAAAATTTTTCAACCATTCTTTTCGACAGATGTTCAGACCGATTGACAAACCGAAACAAAGGAGCATTATACATTTCACGGTTCTCGTTAAAAAGACACATAATTTGCACAGAAAACTTACTCCATGATAGACTTTATAACTCCCCGAAGCAACGAATTCCAAGCGTACCATAATACATATGCAATATTAATTTGATAAATTCAAATATAGCTATGAAATGTTTTCAGATGTCGTCTGTCTTTTTCCAAACTCAAAGAACAGCTGAGCAAAGCAAATGAACCAGAACGAGGTCATATGAATAATTAGGGAACTTCTCAAGAGTAAACAAAATATGCTGATCTCGGTTTAAATGGGAAAACGTGATGAATCAATGCATTAAAAACTATGATGTTAATTGTTTTAACACACTTTAAATAATAGTATAACCGCTTATGCACTCTTAATCATTAAACCTTCAGTCGATATCGTAAATATAAATCAAAATTCTCGCACCCTGGGCCTTGGAGTTTTAAGAGAAAAAAATAATCAAATAAGCTACATGTACCTTTTCGTTGTCATTATGATTTAGGTTTCGATGCAATCCTGTTTGTGGGTCAGGCGCTTTTTTAACACATTTCTTATACACACATGTTTCCTTTAGCGATTCCGTTTCGAGTGGTGATTCTAAAACACAGTTTCTGTTAAGATCCAACGATTGCAGATTTGTATAATTCCACATTGATTCAATATATAATAATAATGAGAAACTGTCCTTTAATTAATTCTGTTGCCGATAGTTTGCAATTGCTTTAATTTGATTTTTCTCTCATATTATCCGTTCTACGCTGTCTCGCACTACTTCGGTGAATACATAAATAAGTATGAAACGTCAGGTAACATGCGATGGCCCTTATTATGGTAATTTATGCAAGTGACCCCTTAGCATAAAGTTCGTCCAATCAAAAACGGTGTTGCAAACGTCTTACGGAGATAGGAAAAAATTCCACTGATGGGGAAATGTGCTGTGTTTCGGTTATATTGGTCTGATTCTTAATTAAACATTATCATGACTAGTAACATAGTAAGTTTCAAAGATTATCAAAATAAATTACATTAAAAATAAATATATAACGTATGCATAGCTAACGTTATCAGGTTACTGTATCGGGATACTGTATGGAATAACTGTCGAAGGGCCTATAGGGGATGTCTTATAACCTATTAAATTAAAATTTAAAAGGTACATATATCATTACGTAAGGAATATTGTAAATGTATTAGTATCTAAAATAAATAAAGGCTGACGCTATCAAGAATTAAATTTGAGACGTATATGATTTAAAAAAATATGTTTTTCTTCTCTTGGGGGGCTTGGCCGAATAACGTTTTCTGATTGGTCAAAAAGAAGGTGTGTTTTGTCAAATTCGACCTTCACATTAAAATTAGACGGCATTTTGGCAATTAGAGATACCGGTAAATTACATCAAGATAGCAACACCACTTGATCTAATATTTCAAACAACAAATATTCCCCGGCGTACAGAAACCACTGTCTATAAGCTCAGTGGATAGACTGAAAAGACACACATAGTCATTATGACAAAGCTGCAACCATTCTAATGCGACAAGCTAATACACTACCCTATTGATTAAATTAAAGTTTTTCTATATAATCTAATAAAACAAAACCTGAGCAAGAAATCTCGCATCAGAATAGAAAACACAACCTGCTGCGGGCCATAGTATTGTGACCCAGTAATTTAAAGTATCAAACCTGAAAATTTTGCAAAATGAATTCCTATTGATGCTTTTTTAAAAATTGCACTACATATGTCGAAGACAGTTGTTATCAGTTTTTCTAAAAAACCATAACCTTGTACAAAAATAATTGAATTTTCAGCCACAAAAATTAATCTCTTAGTGAAAAAGGGTCACTGCTTTGTGTTTAATAAAATATCAGCTTATATATCGGCAACACGATACATCATCAATCAGTTGTACTTCGGGGACTTAGTCTATATGACAATAAAATTTTTACTATAATACAGCCATCAGAGCCAACACTATTCCCATGATTGTAAGCCTCAATCATGAAATTTTTTGATACAAATTGAGAATCTATTCTCTCCAGAGGTGGCTACCTGAGGAAGAAAAAGCTGTGTGGAGGACAGTAGTCTGATCAAGTGTGTGGTAAGGGTTATAAAAATACTGAGATAATCACCTTTGTCCGTTCACACCAAAGTAACCCAAAGTCCATCGCCCCAATGCTCCTGTCACTAAACCTTGACCAAATTCCCCACACAATCAGCTGTGATGCAGCATATACAATTAATTACAATTATTTCTCCCCATCTAAAATAACAACCTTGCCAAAATTAAGATCTAGCAAAAAATAATCATTCATCTGTACCTACAGCATAGTATGTCTGTTTTCAAATCAAGCAACAAAGCCCTTTTTTGGGCTGTCATTTCATCCATAATGTAATGCTGTCCGAATTCCCTGGGTCTTTGTTTGTTGTTTCTGTGGGTACAGTCAGCTTGAGTATCCAAGGCTACTGACCTTGTAAATGTCCCACTAATTTTCCCCTACGCTAGCTAAATTTTTACGAATTACCCATGCAAACGACAGCATTCGGGAAGCTGAATATCTTTTTTATTATATGACAGTGTTGCTTACAGCCCATCATGAGAAAGAGCGTGAGCCATCAAAAACCTTTATAATGGCCAGTAAGCATAATACATGTATTGTCCTTTCCATTGTTGTTGCGAAATGCTGCCGTGAGCTTCATATTTCTGGCATTTGCTCTTTACGTCTTGGATGGCACCTTTGCAAAATATAGCTTGGCCGTGACTGATTATTTTCCTCCAGAAATATCGGTGGCGGTACACGGATGTTGGGAATGATGCAGGAGCTTGCACATGCATGCGCCTGCTTTGTTTATATTGTGCGTCAACAGCATCCTCTTGTTCCCATAATTTCCTTCCTCAGATGATGCACAGATCCCATTCACAAAAACAAACTCCTGGAAGGTGACCAAATCATGCCCCCCAAACAATAGAGCCTTGCACATGTTTATCATCAGTAACACCTCTTTTTAGAATGTTGTGTGTATATTTGGAACTTTGATTACGTAGAATTCAATACCAATAAATACATGGAGATCATAAATATTTAAGGTATTCGGTGAACATTTTAAATATAATGAATACATTGTATTGTGACATCCAAGAGGAATTCTTATGGAAAATAAATACAAAGTATTCCCCCCCCCCCATGTCATGAATAAACAATCTACCGGTAATTAAAATTACACCTCTATAACATATTGTCGGGAAGCAGTTTTACAAGTCTAGTTTTTAAAAGATTGATTAATACAACATATGGAACTGATGAAACAGTAAAATTCCATGAAAGGAGATACATTTACATGTTAACATTATGACAATGTTACCATGTCCTCTAGCTGTTATTTCAAGTAACGGAATTATATCAGCCCAAGTAAAATACACTTGTTCAATTGTATCTGATTTTACAGAAAAATTTCCATGAAAGGAAATGTGTCTACATATTTTCCTGTGCCTCCCGTTATTTCTTACAGTTAATCACTACCATTATAACAGTAAATCTTCAGACCCCTATATTTAGAACATAATCTTTCCTTGACACTATTATGAGTTGTCCCCCCTGCTGTGCTGTTTCTGATTACAATTGCCTCCCCTGGCCAGATTAACTCTTACATCTTTTAAAACAGCATAATGCCCTAATGCATGAAAAGAATCATAGCTATTGGCATGAGTTTATATAGGCCAATGCTTTACACCATCAAGTCTCTCTTCAATAACATTAATGTCTCTTTCTCTCCACCATGTTCCAGCCGCTAATGTACAAATAACAGTACAGATAGGAAATCCTGCCATTATGTAATTCGATGAAATACCTAAGAGGGATGTACAATTTACTGATACAATCCATATTTAAGACCCAGTCTAATTTTGCGCCACAATTTCCATCCAATATAACATGTGTAATGGAATTACAGAAATTAAGGGTGATGGGAATAAACATCACAGCTATTGATTTTCATGGAACATCAAATCAGTCTGGTCGTTGGCAGTGTTAGATAATAAATATACCACATCCAGGGGAATTGGAATCCTACCAAGTTCCCAATGGGCCAGCCACAGGAACCTGATATAGGGTCCACAAAGGAGAAGAATTATATCTCTTTACAAACTTTTCGAGAGAGAGAAAAGTTCCATAACTTGGTAAATGTACATGCATTCTGAATTTTGCAACATCAATACCTGTATTTAAGAAAGTGTATTTAACTAGCAAGCATTATGAAGAAAAGTTTAAACATGCATAAAATATAATGCTCAGACGCTTATATATATATATGTGTGTTAAGACAAAGTCGCGATCCGGGAAATATCATAAAAGTTCTCAAGCGTGTAAGATCACATGGATTTTTCACGTTTATAAATACAAGGCTAAATCTAAAATTTTCATCTCGTGCCCTGAGGTTTTTTCGACTGAATAGACCTGCTAATTTATACGGTTTATTTATAGACACAGTTTGACCATGATGCAAATGAAAGGAAGCAGTTGAAAGAAATCTACGTGTAAGAAGCAAAATAGACTGGAGGGCCAGGATTCCTTATTAAAGATGATAAAGTGGGACTGCTAAAGCAGACACTCCCATCAAGCTATAGGCCAATTTATTTCATTTTCCAATGAAAGTTTCAGTACCCTGGTACCTTTTGCAAACCTCATCTAAATCAACACACAACTTTACAGACTTTTTTATTTCATTTTCCAATGAAAGTTTCAGTACCCTGGTACCTTTTGCAAACCTCATCCAAATCCATACACAACTTTACAGACTTTTTTCTCGGTCAACAACATGACTAGTACATGTGCTACATTGGTCAGTCATGGAGGTTAACCTAAATTAGCACGCTTGACTGACCAATGTAGTGGAAAATGACATCAGCTCTCATAAACCACAAACCACCAAACCGGTACATCCCACAAATCGCCCCCATAACTCACTCAAGAGCTGGACATCCCACAAATTGCCTAGCTGGGGTAACAAGTACAGAATTTACACCTGAAAGGTGAGCTTGTACCTTGATGTTCACAGGTTTGCTCGTTAACAGAATTACAGTATTATGCAAGATACCTCACCTTTCCTTTACTATTAAAACCTGCCGAACACGTGCATCTGTCAGCGTTATAAAATCTTATAAAAAAGCTTATGTACTTTGTACAAGACCTATCACTGTCGTTTAGTTTCTGCTGGGGATGCATGTATGACCTTTCATTAAAACTCGGAATAACAAAAGTATAATTACTGCAGTGTTCCTAATATAGACACATAGAGAGACAAGGACATCAACAGATAATGAGGGACTGTGTGGGCTGATTATAAAGCCTAGTGTCCGATCTATATTGCTGGTAATTAACAGGACTATAACCTGCTGATTAAGCAAAAAATTTCATGCTTAAGGAAAATAGGGAGAATCAGAGAGAACATCACCTTGTACAAATCTATTGAACGAGAATAATGGTCTTAGATATCACTGGTTATTTGGTTTTTTTGCTGAGTAATCTTCTCAAGTGTTATCATAAACAAAGGTTTTATGGAAAAAGCAAAGCTGTTCAAATCTTTCTGCTTTAGTGCATTTTGTTGGAAAACAAAGTGATTTTATTGAAGCTGTCAGGAGACATACATAATATTATCAAAGGTCACTTCATAGCAATCCTGTCAGATGGTGAGCTGACATTCTGAAATGGCTGAACTAATCATGAAGATGTTTTCACGTACAAAACACCACTTTCCAATTTACACCATAAAAAAAGGAACTTTCCTGCAATTACAAAAGTTATGAACCCACGAAACTCTTAAATTATTTCGTCAAATGATATAAATGGAGTTGGCCCTAAGCCTCGGGTTCACCTTCCGAGCCATTAAGATCCCTGGATGATAGAGAGGCTCTTGGCCATTAGCTGTGTTCCTGTCCGTACCTGGTCCAAGGACTAAGCAAGCCTTACACAAAGAGGAGCCAGGAGTCAACCTCTGGTCAAGGACAGTCTAAAAGACAAATCTTCCGGGATCTCCCATCCATCGGGCACGCTCGAATGGAGGCTCCGATGGCATCTTGTCATTTATTACTCCCCCTCTTTGTGCAAAAAAAAAAAAAAAAAAAAAAAAAAAACTGGAGAAAAAACACTAAAGCGCCTTTGGAAGAATAATTTACAAAGCATTAAATGTCAGCACTGTAAAAAGTTGCATGTAACTGTGTAACTTGCTAACACAGCAAAATAAAAATACTTTTTTTCTTTCGTAAGCAGATAATTTTGTTCTCATTTACTAGTACTTTTTTGGCATGATTGTTTAATAAATTCAAAACTTGACATACAAAACCTATATTGAGACCCATCGCACAATACCCTAATTTTCCTAGTCACTGAGTCGTGCATTATATTACAATGGCCGAAAAAATATGTGACCTCGTTTGACAGCAGGCGCTATTTCTATACCCCATTAAATCTGTCTTGGCGATATGTACTTTTGGCAAAAAGAGATTCAATAGACTCAATACATTCAATAGATTCCTGAATAACTGTCAGCAAACAATAGAACCAGACTAGAGTATTATTCAATATTCAAAGGCATTAGCTTTATACCTATCTTAATTTTCCTTTAATAGGTAATTAACAACTCCATCTCTGCTTTTTTATTTGCATTTTCTCCGATCTCTTTTAACAAGCATGTCCAAACACTGCTTTCTGCATGTTGCACCCCATCTTTAGAACAGCAAACATTGTCATGTCTGAGCAACGGTAATACATGTAATTACAACTCTACAGACAACTTTATCAGGAAACCATCTACAAAATCGACAGCTGTGCTCCTCATTTTTCGACAGCCTACTCCAGAAATTGCTAGAATATCAGAATAAAATACTTGCAAACATACAATTGCTACAAGTATAGGGCAAGAAAATGTCAAAGGATGTCTGTTAACACAGATGCACTGCCATGTTGTAAACAACAATTTCTGTCAGACAAAATGACTGGTTTTAAGAATGGTCACTTTCTAGTAGTGGTACTGACAGCTTCCATTAAAAGGCTTGGCTTTGAAAGGACATTCAGAAAAAAGAGATACCGGTATATGCTTTGACATATCCTAGAGCTTTCCAAAAGGTTTTCCATAATTTTGGCCAAGAAAGATTAAAGGAGCCTGCATGGGTTCTACATCAGTTTTCCTCTTTATTGTGTGTTACAAAAATAAGTCACATTCCAAAGTAGGTATTAGGCCTATTTAAATAAAAATCTCTGCCTCATGTCAACTAGTGCACATGTACATTATATTAAGATAATGACCAATACAAACAAACAAAAGAATATCTGTTCTGTTTATCCTTGTGATTTGAACAGGAGTTATTGAACTATTTTATACTCCCACTTTCATTTCATGATGCTATGCTTTTAGTTTGTTGCCTTTTGTGGTGGAAGATGTTTATCTTTTTACGGTCTCTTTCTTTTACTACTGGTATATTTAATTAGTTACAAGACTAGAAAATATTGAACGTACCTCTGACTCTGGAATATATTTACTTGGTCCTTTTCCATGTGCCCTTCTTGGTATTTTGATACCACTGCAATTCTCCTACAAAAATACAGGGATCATAAATACAAAAGTCGTTTGTTATTCACATATTAGATATTTCAGTTAGATGATGATGATGATGATTTAATAATTCACTCTGTGACAGAGCATGATAAATAATATTAATCAAATCTATTATCTATATCAATATACATGTGTAAGCATAATTTTTACATATCAGCTAAGTTTATGACACTGACATTATTAAATAGAATCTCTAATGCATGAAACCAGAGACTCTGGTGTGAGACAGACTGTAGTTGGATAGATAAGTTCACATCTGAATATCAAATGTGATGGTAATATATTGTTACATCATAGGGATGTTATATAACAGGTGGTGATAATTGAAATGGATAATTAATAAGAGAGAGAGAGAGAGAGAGAGAGAGAGAGAGAGAGAGAGAGAGAGAGAGAGAGAGAGAGAGCGCTATTTTTGGAGTGTGATTCAGCCAAGAGTGAAATCAGCTGATTTTTGATTTTTGTTGGGGACCAGCTGATCTAATCCCAGCTGACATATACCTTAGAGTTTACCTGTGTAACTTACGATGACAAATCTCATAAGGATGACTAGTTTTATGAAACCACTGGAAGGGATCAATTTATCATATTTGAAATCAAGTGTATTTATGTATTTTATAGTCGGAAGAATGCTCATTAAATTAAAGCAACTCTGAACTAGCAAAAAAAAAATGCTACATTTAAAATTTAGAATGTTCATTGTGTATATATGAAACAGAGTGTTTAAACTTTGCAAAAAAAAAAAACCTCTTATTTTTCTAAACCAGAGATGCTAGTGTTGGCAACTTTTTTGTATTAATGTCAAGATGTGGATTTGTGTATGGAATTTATGGTAAATAAATGATTTTTCTCATTGTAAAAATGGTATGAGGGCACCACAAGTTTCCTACACAAATAAACGACCTATATTTGTGTAAGACATACTTGTACACATGAAAAAAAAAATATACACAAAAGCAAAAAAAAAAATCTACAAAATTGCGCTCATCAAGGTTATGTACTGCAACACACAGAGACCTTTAAGTTAGTGAGTTTTCTACAAAAATATAGACACTCAAACAAAAAAATATACAAAAGCCAATATCTACGATATTGCGATGGACTCTGGCGCTATGAGTAAGTGTGTCTCCTTTACAATTATAGGTATACATAAAGAAAAATAGATTACAAAAGCAAAAATCTACGATTGCGATTGCGTTCATATGGACTGCGACAAGGTGTCTGGATCAGCTGATTCGTTGGCTCCTTGGGAGGTCACAACAGGCCCCACCAAATCTTGATGTATTGATGCGAATTACATCTTTTTACATTGACATTTACATTTTGCTTCGAGCAAAAAAGTGGCGGTACATAGAGGTGACCTGTATAGGGTGAGCCACTTCTTTACAATTTTTAAGTAGGGCCCTGAAAGGATAATGGTATAAAACAAGCAATGACAGTCATTAACCAGGTCAAAGTGCCCCAGTTTTTACAAAAAAAGAAGACCTTTAAACCCCTTTATTCCTACCTTCAATTTTATTTAAACTAGAATTCGTTTGTAAATTTTAGACAATTTACAAGTGGATTCTCACTGAAAATTTTTTTTTACTGCACATTCTCTTTCTTTCTCTCTCTCTCTCTGGTAGATGATTGTCCATTTTATAACCCCTTTAACAAAATATTTGTTATTTTTTCATACTGTTGATGGAGACATTCATCTAATGCGCCTCAAGTATACAATAATAATATCAATGTTGTTCATAGCAATTTACATACCTTGAGTTTCTATTTAAAGATGAATGAAGTCAATACTTGATAAAAACATTTTCTATTTTTGTACAGACCTTGTAAAGTTTATTCAAGATATGCGACATGCTGTTGATAAACCCTTAAAAAATTGATAAATTGAGCTTTTAATCATGACGGTAAAAATTTTGTCAGATTAGTCTAGTAACTTGAAATATAAACAATTCTTCACAGTTTGAATATGCATGTTACTAATAAAAAGCAGTTTAACAAAAAAATAAATTAATGCTGTACCAATTTATTTTTTGTTTTATAATATCACTCAAAAGAAAATTATTTACTTTCAGAAAAGTTAATGTGCTGGCCATGTTTTGTTGTAATTCTTTTGCCAATCTTATGCCAAATTTACGAGCAAAAACATCCAATTAACTTGATGTATCTATATATATATGCATGCAAGAATAAACCTAACCCCAAATTGTTTATATTAATTAATCAATATTCTCCCCTATACTCTACGGGGTTCATTAGCTGGTGAAAACATTAGCACTCTTGACTGTCAACATTAAAGCTGAATCAATAATGTTTTCTAGAACCAGGTGTGCCCCCTACTAACCCAGTAAGGGGGGAAGAGATGATCCCCCCTTACCCCCTTTAGGTAACCTTTCAATATTTTTCTACATGCAGGTTAGGTGCATGTCACTGTTGTGGCAATGGTTTTGACATAATAAAGTGATGCAAGAATAGGCATCTTTTGACACTCTGTAATCACGATTGTTTATTTTTCTATGGGATATAGGATTGACATTGTCATTTCAAGTGTACATGTAGTGCAAAATTAAATGTCAAAGGACTAGTATTTCAGTAAGAGAAAACAGTACTTGCAACTGATAATTGTTGGTTATATCTGTCAAGTAAACCACCACCATTTTCAATATCTGTTCAATGTTTACCAGTATATACTTGTAATCAAAAACTTAAAACTTTAAAAACACACTGTCTAGGCTTGTGTAAATTTCTATAACGAATCTATTATGTGGGGTCAAGAATTTGAACTAGACCACTTGGTCAGGAATTGATCCTCTTAGGCAAAAAAAAAGTTCATAAAACCTGTGTACAAGACTAATTCACCCATTCATTCATAAAATAAGGAATTACCACTGATCCAAGAATGGTCATTCAGCTTTAAATATGATTAAAACAATCTTCTAGGAGCCAAACCCACTAACTGTTTATAAATATAAGGTACAGGTGGACGGAAGATGTTACTGGTACTTTGTAATATGCTTTGCATTTTTTACCTTAATTAATTGAATGCCTGTTCTTGAACATCAGAAAATTTTGCTATGCATTTTTTTTTTGAAGCCCTCTCTCAAACACTTGATTTGTAATCCAAGGGTTCTCTGTTTCGGCAGCCTCTTATTAACCTTGCTCACGACTCCCGCAGACACCAAGTAATATACAAAATGTACCTCTCCTGATCTTGTAATATTTCCATGGCAGACCTTAGGCTATAGCATACTATTCTCCATCAGAGCTAATGAGATTTAATGCCTATAAACTCTACTACTGAGTTTCTTGGGTCTTCTTCACCCATTAAAACTGCCACATTCCTCTTTATTTCCTCATCCCCTGATAACAGGAGATACTTAGATAAGTTGACATTGAGATTTAGTCTTGTCTATATTACAGTGTGAGGGGTGATAACATCACAGATATTGCACCCACTGCACTGCGTAACACAGCTGCAAGGGTACCATGTACCACAGAGTACAGAGGATTTAACAAACCTTTAACAAAGCAAAGCATTTAATTGAAATTTATCTGGTAATTGTTAAGGTTTTAGGTAATTTATTACAAAAGAGTATCAAAGCAGTAAATAAAAAAAACCCAGTCAACAATTTGAAAAAAAAAAAAAGCAATATCTTTTTGAAATGGATGACAAAGGAAATCTTTATATACCATTGCAAGCTCTTATAGGCTTTTGGATGATGGATAAATTGATACAATATATCTTTGTTTGGGGTGTGTGTTCATACTGTTGTTGTTGCATGTTTCAGACACTTAAAAAGATCTGAGATCATTAATTATATTAAACGTATTTATTCAATGCAGAACGCCAAGCTTTTTTTATAATCTAAGAAGAAATGGCTTCACCAGTTTACAGGTCAAATTGAAAAAAAACTTATGAGAATAAACAGGTGAGATTGCCGCAGTATGAATGTATATCTGGAATTTTTGTGAGGCCAACCCATCTACGAGGATATTTTTAACTCTTGCTATTTTCTTTTCTTCAGAAACTGTGATTTTTGTGTAGTACAATAATGGTACCTGGGCATGTATGAAAAATAACATTATTAAACTTTAACTTCAATCATCATTTCAACAGCTGTATACACGTAAGTAACTGGCATACTAACAATTTAAGTTAATTATAGCCATCAAAATGGTATTCTAAAAAAATAACAATTATTTGAACAGTTACAACACAAGGAAGAAATTTCTAAAATAACATACTACTTGAAATATACTTCTAAAACACCACTGTTCAACAGATTTGCATATATCTTTTTTGAAAACAATCCCCCCAAAAAACCTCCTCTGGCCTATGGATCTCTGTATAAATCTCTCGGTGACCTGGTTGAATCAGAGCGTAAAATGTTAACGACTATAAATTGTGTGTTAACTATCAAGAGAAGATAATGTAGGTTAACCAACCAATTATAGCCTTAACTCCCAAACAGATCCCCTTTATACCTAAATTTTTTTTTCAAATCAAAATTGTTATAAATATTTCCTCCTCAATCTGTCAACATCATTCAAAGATTCATCTTCGTGTCCTCAAATCAAAAGTTAAGTAAAGCTTTTATCGTAAAATGAATGAAATAATTCATAATCTCTACCAGATTGATGACGAAATGTATATTTAAACTATGCGGGGTTAAAGATAGAAAAATTCCACGGAAATTTATGTGAACAGACAGACTTACAGACAAATCCTTGATAGAGAAGAAAGATATGTTTTCTTATATATGAACTGATTCAAGTACAGGAAAATTGCCAGCAGTATACAGAAAATAAGGACATTAAAATTCCAATGCATTTCTTGACATTTGAAATGGGCATGGAGTCATAACCATGTACAGATAACCATTTACTACAGAACTTTACTTTTTAGAAGGACATATTCGCCCTCGTTTTATTTTTAACCCCTTTCATCTAGAGGGACATATTTGCCCTTGTTTTATTTTCACCCCCTTTCGCCTTGTCAGCAAGTGAATTCCAATGTCCTAAATCACAGCTGTGTATGGGTGAATTCAAGATGGGATGAAATTGTTTCCAAGTGTAGCGGGGCGAAAATTATGCGGGGCAAAAATAACCCTGTATATACAATACTTTGTGACAGTAAAAGTCTACTATAAATTGACTGTGGTTTGATCCATTGTACATATGCTTTTTTATTTTTAAGAAAATTGAGATATTTTGAAAAGTTTTTAGTTATGATAATCTTAATCTGATGTTCTTGTGCACCTTCCACCCTTTCAACAAAATTCTTAGCTATATAAACTGACTATTATTTATATGACAAAGAATTTACTATGCCAGTAATTTGGGTATATAGTTCTATAATATTATTACAAATACATGTAGAAGGTTTCCATGTAGATCTTTTTGTAAAACCACAAACTCAGCGATTTTTAACTCTGATATTCTACTATATTTATACAAAGGCACAGCTAACAAGATCCAGTTATGCTTTATATCCACTCAGAACTGGACTAATCTAGCTAATATCAAGCTTTGGGTCTATAAAAAGCATAGATTCTGCAGTACCAAAATGGAATGTCAATATTTAGTTTTCAGCAAAAAGGCGTCCACTCAAACACTTCAGCTAATAGTGTTACATTTACCGGTATTCAGCCTCCTTTTAAAAAAAATTCATTCAAGACTTCGGTTAGCAGAAAAATCAATAAAAATATGTAACAAATAGTTAACTGCTGCAGTTTTTTTTTTCTCTCTCCTCCCGACCCATTGAGAAAATGTGTGGGAGATCCTCCATTAATATTTGAACATAGATCATGTAGAAGGACCCTGATATTGAACATGGCCAGTGTTACTGTTCACAAGTTCTTTCCAGGAACTTGATTACCATTCAAACATAATTCACACCCGCTCCTGGCAGCTCAATGAATTTTAAATATGTAATTTCAGCAAACGGTCCTAAATGTTATGAAACCATTTATATTGATCCATAGGGTGCTTTTATTAATAAAAATATTCTGTCATTCCCTCAAGAGTTTGGCCTCAAAGCTAATAACCTACTTCATAAGTGATTCTTCTAAATCTAATCTAGATAACAAAGAACATAAAAAGTCTCTTGGTATCCATTTATTTTTCTTTCTGAAGCCTTACATCATATCCTATGGTTTATAGAACATTTACAGAAAAATCCTAAAAATGTTTCAATTGATTCTTGCAAAAGCATTTCAACTGTATCATTTTTAAAAATATCTAACACAAAGATCCAAGGAAGCAGTTAAGTTGATGTGAGGAAAAGGTTTCTTTTTAAGAATTCATCACCATTTTATGTGAATGAATTACCATATATCCGTTAATTTTCATGATTATCTATTTTTCGTTTCCACTATCTCTTTTAAATCACAAAATATTGAATATGCAGAAATAATATCCTCGTATTATTTTCTATAAAAAACTTTTAAAATCGCTAAAAATGACTGACGCAAATAAAAATTACTACACATTTTTCACGTTTATGCAAATTTTGTGACACACAAAAAAGTGGATATATGATATGTATATATCAATTTGCTGTGGAAAAGTCTCAAATACTGAACAGTATTGAATATGAATGAGTGCAATACACTTAACCGACTAAACTGACCACAAATATTATGTACTTAATTCTCCGTCATGTACCGCAGTATCCTTAAATCACACTGCCCAGCTAGCTTGCTGACAATCTACGTTTCTTTATTCAGGAAAAATGTGGGTTAGTTGTTGTACAGAAGCCTAATTCATGAGAAAAATTCATCCTGGTTGCAAATGACGATGAGACTATAACAAATAGGGATTGACAAGAGTAGTCATTGAAACTGAGTAGCAAATATAGAATCTGACACCTTCATGCATTTCTTGGATTGTGCAAAACATCATTTTTATCTGCTTTTAATTGAGACTCCATCACATGCTCTTTAAACGGTAGAATTTTCGCTTTCATGTTTCTCTTATATTAAGTATATTTTTTCTAATTCTACCAGAACAGGAGTTTACAGGACACACCTTGTATTTGGCTTATGAGATTTAACAGCTAAGGATCAAACCCTTTAAACATTAATTACAAAACATTTACATAATTAGGTTTGATTTTCTGATGCAATCCCCGGACAACAATAATCCAGTCTGACGTACCAACACAATTGACCTGCGTAACTTTTAGACTGCTGGGTACACAGCTGATTTAAATTTTTCTTGTTGTTATTTTAAAGGATTGGTCAGAAATCTTCACAAACAATTTAGTCTTGTCTCCTCTTTGATCTCGATTCACTCAGCTATTCTCTGTTCTGAAGTACATTTTTCTCTAACCAATCTTAAATTTGTTATATGTCATAACATAACTTATCATGCTTATGGAACAGATCTTGTAGTAAGATGAAACAAAAAATTGGATCTATTGGACTATTGAACAGCAAACAGAGAAAATGTGTGCAGACACCTGTTTCTAATGCATGTAATTCATAAAAATTCGAAATCAATTTTTAGTAATTGAAACCATGGACTCTGAACTGTTTCATTTATACAGCTTAACAGTCAATATAATCTTTGACTTGAAACATCAATAAATATTTTTTAGAAAAATAATGAGAGAGAGAGAGAGAGAGAGAGAGCATGTCCTATCCTAACAGGAAAGGGACAGGGATTGTTTAGAGAATCTGATTCTGACAAGGAAGCTAGGTTGAACAATTTGAGTTACAAAGATCTATTCATTTTTTTTCCAAACTTTCTATTTTTTGTGTTATAAGGATCTTTAAACTTTATTTTTGAAACCTATCTAGTCCTTCATAACTGAATAATGCAGTGCAAATATTGACAATAAAAGATACCTCACTAAATCAAACACTGGAATAGTAAAACAATGTGTCATCATATGGATGTAAGTGTTATCATCCAGTGACAGTAGCTAGCATGTAGTGCTTAAAAGTCATCTATTGCCAATTAATCAAGATAGTAAAAAATACTGTTCCTTCATTGACCTTACTGCACTCAGCCATACAAAGGTTGCATGTGTTTTCTATGAATCTGATGCGTATATTAAATATCAGTGTTATCAATTACCTTTAGTATCTTTCCTTGTTTTATTTTTTGTATAAATGTTTTTGCTGAAACTTTGAAAAATAATACTTGTATCCTTCTTAAGATAGAGTCAATTCAACAAGGTTATGAGGAAAATGAAATGCGAGCCAAATGACACGTTTCCTTGTAAGATTTGGACAAATGCCCATGAAACGAAAAACCATGTAAGACAATCAAGTCAACACAAAAACTTACCTGTATATCTGCTAAAAGGTTTGAACACCATTCTCTCACATCCTCAAAAGGACAGTTGGTGGACAGACGGAGAATGTCGGGCAAATGCTCCTCCACCAAGGGGTTGATGGGAAGGGGGTTCCCGTTTCCTACGAGGATTTGGTCTTTCGGGCTGCCGTAACCGTTTGCCCAGGCATCTAACGTCATTCTTATCATGTCAAAGCTGTGCTTCCTGGTATTGGGGTCTCTACTAGAGAGAACGTGGAAGAATCGCAGTGAATCTTCATCTCGAACTCCATTCTGGTTCAGAGTGGTTGCCATTACTGATCCAATCCTGAATATAAAGTGGTATTTTTTATACTAAGTCTTTGTTTTTTATATAATTAGATTAACCTTCAAAAACCTCTATTCCTTGATACTCATTTTTATTACAAATACATGTATTGGTAACTGAAGAAAATTGGATTTTAGAACATCAGTGATTAATTTCCTCTGTTTTGCCAAGATAATGGCTATTTCTACGAAAAATCAATTCAAAACATCGCAATAGTGACCCGGGTAAAACTACTACGACACAGATACATCATCTGTTAACTTATAAGATGATTAATCCTCTGGAATGTTTAATTGACATTTCTTCAAATTGCAGAAATTATTTGTTCCTTTCCAATACATCTGGGTTTAATGTTGAATGTATTTGTTACAAGGTAAAAAATTAAAGAATGTTATCCTTCAAATCTCCAAGTTATAACCTCTTTACCACCCTATCTTTTTACAGTTGAGCCCAAAAATAACTTCTGTGATCCACATATAAATAAATTTCATCAGGATCATATGGTGACAGCTAGATCATATATTTTACAATCAATAAGAATAGTTATTATAACTAACATTTCTGATCTGAGCTTTCTATTCAATAGAGTATGCTAAATTGGGATAAAAAATACATCTGCCTGAAGTGAAAGAGAGGAAAAGTTTGTATACTGCATCATAAAAAGACATACTATATAAATGTCAATAAAATAAATTATAAAAAGTATCATATAACATGAAAATATAATTATATAATTACTTAATGGAAATTTTCAAAGGCAAAAATAGAAAATAATAGAAGATAGGTTGCAACTGACCTTAATGCATATTTTCAGTCTTCCATTATCTAGGCTTATCATACATCACATCAATAAAGAATCAATCATATCTTGCTACATGCTACATGAAGAAACTTGATGAATAATTTAACACCTGTTACACATGGTCCTATTTCTAATTCACAAAAGATAAGCTTGCATTCAGAACACAATGACTTTATTTTTCATAATTAATTCTTTTTTATATTGATTTGATATAATTTAGGGAAAGGAGATATTTGCATGGTTCAGTCTGTGGTCACCCCCCCCCCCCCCCCCCCCCCCCACACACACACCAGCCCTATGTACAATCATTTTCATATTTGCTTCAAATTCCAAATTCAAATTAATGAATTATCTTCATCATAGATTCACATACATGTACAATTGTTTAATACATGTATGTAAATATATAAATGTTGGACATGTACCCATGGCACCCAATACAGATGACATTTAGAAAGCCTTGTTAATTAACACCAATAATATGTTCAGGTGTACAGTTTATAGAAGTCACACCACCATGATTTTAATTACATACTCTCTTTTTGAGAAGTGGCTAGGCATAGCAATCATGAAGGCTATGCCCCAGTCAAGACAGAAGAGAATATACAGTAGGCCTAATAATGAGTACTGATCCAAATTCATTTCGAGAAAATTCGAATGCCAATATGCCTATATGTCTACAATATTAACACTATCTTGAATGAAAAGTTATTTCAATTAACTTATCTACAAGAGAGCGGTATTTTTGCTGACACAGGCAGTTTAAATTCAACCATGATTCTGCGTTCGCCACCACGATGATGCAACATTCCATGGCTTAACGTTGGAAGTTCGTGCCAAACACGACACATGTTCAACATCACGTTGGCAACTTCCGATACCCGGCACAAATATTGGTGACTGACATGATCTTGTTGACAGGTACACTTCAGTGGGGTGTATTGCATGCTATCTTTTTATAGCTTGTCAAGATATCAGCTGATTTGAAGCTAAAGGTACACCTTTATAGCCTAATCATGTGCGATACCTAACGGTTTTTCAGCCATTTCCTTATGTAAACCTTTCACACGTTTTCCCGCAAAATTTAAAGAGAGGCCTTTGTTAAAATCTTACCTGGCAATCTCTGGTCCGTTTTGAAGATTTTTTTGTGTTCAGAACATTGAAAATATGACTTGATTCGAACAGCGAGATGACTGTCGGCTCTCCACTACTCCATAAAAATGACCTTGGCATTGAGGAAGGAGGAGTTACCCTTCTTTTGGACCAATCAGATCAAATATTGAAAGTAATTTATTTTTAGCAAGTCAAGTTTTCCAATATACGCGTGGCTGATCACAATCACGGAAAGTTTTCGCTATTAATAGATAGAACTATATTATGTTAATTTCGATGCATTTCACACAACATTAGATAATCTACACAATAGGCAATACACAATACATTCTAACTAAACACGAGAAACAGAGAGAGAGAGAGAGAGAGAGAGAGAGAGAGAGAGAGAGAGAGAGAGAGAGAGAGAGAGAGAGAGAGAGAGAGAATCTCTATCTGCAATATATTTAGTGCCAGTTTGGTGAGATTTTTAATTTTTTTTTTTTTACATATCTACTACACCTCTGGCACATGGACTACAAACTTACAGGTTGCAACTTGCTTAATACTACTAGCTGTTCCATCAGTATCTTCTGGAAGGATCTCGAAGTTTAAAATCTGACCTACTTTTTAAATTTTCAACACTTTATCTGCCTTCAATGAATCAATTGTCCATTGTAAATACATGTATATGCGTACTTCCATCCTCACAATGTCAGGGGTCCTGAGTCCACTCGTGGCCGTCCCACGGCCACAAGTGGACTCAGGACCCCTGACATTGTGAGGATGGGGTACTTCACCAATAGTAGTTTTCTGCCATCCAATTTACAAAGCAGATATTAATCGAGTTTTTTCTTCATGTCCATCTGATAAGCAAATTTTTTTCTTGTGTGTATTCAATACCAGAGCAGATTACAGCAAGCCGCAACAAAAAAAAATCATGTTTCATCCTTCAGTAATTGGTTGACAATCCTTATAATTCCGATCCCATTCACAAATCCCATTTTAATTTCCTTCAAGTTGCACATGAGAATATGAACAATTTTATGTTCATATATAAACTGTAAATCTTATCATAAAATTAATACAAAAACTCATTTGTAAAAATAAAAGTAAACTTTATTGAAATCTACATAATTAGATTCTGATTTAAGTGCTTTTATATTACCAACTATTCGATCAGCATACAAGTTTCACATGTACTAATACAGCAATAGAAGTCCACACATCCAATAAATACACAATCACAAATACAAAGTGTGAGGAGTAAATTATTTCTGGTTCTCAAATTACATGTATATATTTATAACATCAAGTGTTTTGAAGAAATATATCTAGATATCATATTAAACGCTGAGGAATAAAGGAGTGAGGGAATAGCTATTAGTTTTGATATCACAAACTACTGTACATATCGGTGTGCTTAGCAGCTAAACTAGATATCACTTTGGACCTCGTCACAAAGATTTTATCAAATTTACATGTAGCTCATTCTAAATCAAGACTGGAACAGCATGCACATGTTTATCAGTTTTCCTTGTGTCAGAGAGGAGCTATACTGTTATGTTTACCATTCAAAGACAGTTTTAAATCATGCACAAATATTAGCAGAATACAAAATTTAAAAAAAAATTTCAAATCTGTATAACAGCATGTATCAACCAGATTCACACTGGGAAGTACACCCTTATACACAAAAGCTTTCCAGATATAAATCTGGTTTATAAAAGACAATGTTAAGTGCATATATATATATATATACTCTAGATATTTTCCTATAGCAATGATCAAAATAGCATTGTAATAAACAATAGCACACATTTTACACAAGTACTTAATTCCACGATCCTGCTGTCTTGTATCAAATCGCTAGAATATGAAATTGCAAACTCGGAAGTTTTATCCTAATTCCTTAGTCTCAACTCTTATAAATAGCAAGGTTTTAAAATCCACCAGGAATGCTCGATTTTTTTTCAGATATTAATTCTTCATGTTTAATTAGGAATAAACAGAGAGCATTAAGGTCTTTAAGGATTATTTTACTAATTAAATACTTAACATTATAAAATCATATAGCACGACTGGAAAATGTGAGGATTTCTGTTTCCAAATGCCAGACAAATGAAACCAAATTCTGGTAATTATCTGTCAAACTAAAGCAACAACAAGTGATAATTATGCAATATTTGATTTAATATCTACTTTAAAAGTATAGTCAACAATAAAAGCCAAACAGGAAAATATCCAAATGGATGGATTTATGCTTACCATGACAAAAAACCCATAACTGTCACTATTCTATAAAACTGCTCTTAACAAGTGAACAGGGCAGATTTGCACTTTATGGCTAACGTAAAAATGGACGAACAACATTGGGATGGTCCCAAATCAACACACCAACAAGTGTATACATAATTTGTATGTCTAAAAAAAGTTCCATAATAACACATAATTAACAGTATCTCTCAAACATGGCCAAAGAAAAAAAATCCTGGCACACAACTTTAACAATTAAAGGACGGAGGGGGTAGCTGCTATAATGTAGCCCTCTCCCGATTAATTATTTCTTTTAGGGCTCCTCTCCAGAAAACGTCAAATAAAAAAATCAGAGAGGGCTACATTGAAACATCAAGGTGGGGGGTTACTGTGGCAAAAACACAGCTGGTAACAACAGTAGAAAGACAATTTTGTTTTATGAGGTAAAACTACAAACGAAAAAGAAACAAAGAAATCTAAAAAACAAAAAAAAAAACACCCATGGATTTACAAACATTTTACATTTTATCACAATAACTGTGCAAATATTTAGTAACTGAAACATCTGAGAGTATTCTTGATAACAAATCAGAATAAAAGACCTATCTCCCTTTTGATATTGTTTTCTCTCTGAAAAATGGGGCATTTCTCCACTCTCTACAAAAACAGATCAAATCAATTTTAAGCTTTCAAATGATAGCACTGAATTCATATGTTCTTAGTCATAAACTTCAGCCAGATTTCTGCAAATATTTCTTGACGTCCAGCATTTTCTTTTATCAGCATATGAACTGATTCACGAAATGTGATGAGTACACGCAAGATATTCATTGAGACTGGCATACTACCATCATAAGCAAAAGTAAAAGAAAAGAAAGAAAAAAAAATTATGTCCTATATATCACAGATGGATGTAAATACATATATATTTTTCAATGATCATACATTAAACAATATAAAGATGAAAATAAAAAATATGGTAAAAAAATGTAAAAAGAAAACTCTATTACAACATGTATAAATTATATGTGTGTAAAACAATGCTTATTAATATAATTTAAAGCTATAGCTAGGAGTTTTTCTAAATATAAGTTCATTGATTGGGGCAGTGCTTCAAGGACACTGGGTGTTTTAAGTCAAATGATGACATCACTGTATATCTATGGCGGAACGAATGGCCTGCTCCAGGAGGCTGATCCAATTGAACTTTTCTTCCTCCGATTCCACCGAACAGTGAAGAGCTCTCTTTGGAGTTTCCAGCTTAAATCCGTAGCGTATATCTGCAAACAGAGGGAAATAAATGTAGATTCTGAAATAAAATGTCTTCACTCCATGCAGACATTTTTTAAGCAAGCTTCATTCATCTTGCATATCATTAAGTTTCTTCTTTTCACAGAACCTCATTCAATAAAACATGTAGTACATGTACATGGTCATTCCCAAAATTAACTCAACATACATGTATAAAGACTCTTTTGATTTCAACAGTTTTAACAGAGCAGACCAATTTTAACAGCCACATTGTCACTCGTCTGTATATGATACCAGTCACTCGTCTGTAGATGATACCAGGGACTAGCCTTACATCAAACAAGTCCTTATACCCTTTTGTAAGTTTATAAATCTATAAAATAAGTTATCCAAATTTCAAAAACAGCCACAAATCAAATATTAACCCAATACATGTATACACAATTACAGTCAGCAAAATGGGACCTATTCCAAAAGAGTGTGATTGGAGTAAATGTTTTTATGGTCAAAAACAGTAAAACTATAAGCTCTGGTCATATTCTATGACACTGGGCATTAAAAGGGTCACAGCAATGTCTAATTAACCTCCACGCTCAGGGCAAGACCACAAATCTTTGTTACAAGTAATTAGCTTACTGGTACACCCAGCGCCATGTAGCAGTACTAGATATTCTCTCAACTCTGCACAGAAATGACAAACACATTGTCCACTGTCATATAATTGCATCAAGAAATTGGTTTGTTGGAAGATTTAATCATTCTGCATAAGACAATAGTGAAATTTGATACTATACAATTTAAATTGCAGCAGAAGATCTATAAACTCCAACTCAGACCCACTAAACTCTATTGCTCAACTTAAATTGAGGATTAAATCCATGGATCAGCCATTTTTAAAGTAAATTAAGTCATAAGAAAAATCTAAACTGGGTTAAATGTCAATGAAAAAACCCCCACAAAACAGGAGTTCACATTGAAGTACAGTTGTACCGGTACCTTAAAATACACCTACTCATCTATTGGTCCACACACCAAGGGACCAAAGGCATATCGTATATTGCTAAATCTACTGTATGAGCACTTGTTATAGAGATACCATAGCTGATCACAGGTATTCAATATTTTGAGCTATCCAAAATATAATTAAGAGGCCCATGAACTGAGTTTAATGTAACTGTTTCCATATTTTTCACAACTCTATACATGTATTAATTGTTCTTTCATAAAACTTCAAATTCTAATTGTCCTGAGATACTGGGTCTTGTAGATCATGAATCAGTATATTTGAATTGTTATCCTTTTAGAACAGCATTCCAAAGTATTTATTTAATAATGATAAAAGTTTTTGAGATGATGAAATCCCATTTTGTAACTTTGAATTATTCAAATGGGCCCATTATAGGTTTAAGAATCTGAGCACAAACTATATCAGGATGTTTGCATACATCTAGTAAAAGAACAAATTATAGCAAACAGCTGAATTTTGCACCGCCTACTTTGGGCACCACATCATGCATGCACCATTTTGAATCTGCATTACATCAGGACACATTTCATTATGATGTCAAAAACTGTATCCTTGATAAAAATTGTTACGTTTGAGATTTATTTTCAAAGCTTTTCCCTAATATATCTAAATGTTAAAATTTGCGTGCCTCCATTTAGGGCCCCAATATTTGACTTGAACTAATGCTTTCAATACTTTCAATCTCCAATATATACCGTAACTAATGGCTTTCATCCTAATATTGACATTGATGGTGCAATGGTTCTTGGGAAGGAGATTTTTTAAACAGAACCACCGACCATGTAATATTTAGGTTTAAAAAAAATAATCTTCCCTTCAATTTACCCCCCCCCCCCCCCCCCTATAAAATTTACTCTCCGTTGCTTTACACAAGTGGTTCTAAAGAGAAGACGAATATGTCACAACTATTCAATACTGATGACGAGACATTTTCATCAGAGAATCTCTGACAATATAAGCCTTCAGATCAGGTGAGCTGAAAAACTGCTGAGTTGACGTGTAAAACTTTGATTTGTACACTTAGTCATTCATTTAATCCTATGACACATTCACAACATAGAATTGTATTGGTGTCTGAATTCAGCTGTGGTAATCCCCTGTATGATTACATGTATCTTCTTAATAGTGTGTAAAATTACAAGTTCTTCAATGCAGAACCATGCAAATAAAAGTGAATAAGAAAATGACTGATGTATTGAATCACATAATTTTACTACTAAACTGAAAACTAAGCATTTTAAAGCTCCACTTTATCTCACTACACCAAGCATTTCTCTGTATATTGAATACCAGATATTTTCTTCCCATTTTTGATCCACAACAAAGACAAGCACCTTTGCAGATTTATGATCGTTTTCAAGAGTTTTAACCGTTCACCCAACTCGCACACTCTCAACTCCACTTGCGGGGGACCCCTGGTTCCGACATTTTCACCTGTGTGATTCATCAACCCTCTATCAATCGCAGCTCTTTGCTGCTCTCTTCATGGTGATTTTTTTTATTAGTTTGTTCAAACAATCATTTAGGGAAATGTCCCTGACCGGGGGTTTACATCTCTGTAAATTAAAATTACAGGTAACCTCCAGGTAAGAATGCCAACTCAGCTCTTTGTCTAACAGCCCAGGTTTACACCTGCATGTCCTTATCTCTGTTATTCATACCCTACATGCAGACAGGCATACATGTACATAGGAATTATAGCCACTATTACATCAGATCTATAGAAGAAAGCAGATTTTCTTTTGTCCCTACATTGGATTCATATAATCTGTGCTCTCAGCTGATTCTACAATCAGCTGATCTAGTATGAGCAGTCGCTGACTCACATCTAAATGCTGGTTTTCACTAAATTTCCCTCTGGTGCTATAGTAAGCAAATGAAAAATCTCAGCACTCTTAATATGAAAAATTCCTGTCTTGTGTAAATGATGGTAATGAAACAACAAAATTTGGCTGCAATAAATAAAGGTCATCTGTGGATGAATATTTTTAAAAAGCCCTCAGAATTTTAAACTACATTTGCCATTCTAAATGTGAAGTGTCAACACTCTTTAAAAGATATTCTCCATATAATGCCTAACCTGCTATAACATTACGCTGTCCTTAATAACCAATGATTAATGAGGGGTGTTCGAGTTTTGGGAAATGCGATTTTTCATACATGTTGTTCATACAATATCTACATTAGCCATTAGGGGAGAGGTTTACTTTGGGGTCAATTTGAAGTCACTCGGAGAGGTTGCCAACAAACTAAAAAGGGCAATTTTTTTCCCTCCTCCAACCATGCTATGGAGTACAAATAAATCTGAATGATAACATTTCTATTTAAAATCTTAATACAATGGCTGTCAAAGCAGTAAATTGAAGAAAGATTAGAAGCACTAGCTGGGTGCAAACCATTTTGTTAACTGTAGCCTTGGTATTTTTTTTTTGGCCGGGGCTTTATTGTCTGCACCGCATTGTGTTCAAGGCTGACACCAAAACGTTGTTACATAACATGTTGGAGCATGATTTTTGGAGAAGGGTGAGTGTTAATTTGATGTAAGCATCCCTTGGATTCAGAGAATATATAAACACACTCTCCAAATATGCTCTGTTCTCCTCATAGAACTTTTCTATGCCAAGAACTTCAAAGTGTGCAAAACAAAAAAAACGAATTACTTGACTCCCAAAAATTCAAGGCCAGTAGATTCCACATTGTTATAATTGAAAAACCTTGAATCTGCAACCTTGAGGCAGCACAGTTGATAAAAAAAAATGCTATTAAAGAGTAAATAATTAACTATAAAGTTAGCATTTAAAGGCTGGCATTTTTATGGGCTGACCTTTATTAGGGTAAACCGGGAAAAAAATGGACACAATTTTTTCTTCACTTGCAAACTACCCACTTCTCAACATCTATCAAACTGAAGCTCTTCATTGGATAACCTCGAGATTAGACAAACAAATTCAGGTCCTCATCAAAGCTGCCCATTGTTTGTACAGACCACGAGAGGCCAGGGCTATCTCAGTATTGGGGTGTTTAACCATGTTGACCATGTTCACATAATACCGCTGACCAGATAACAAACTTCCACCAACCAGAGCCCACCTCTAAATAAAAACTCGGCCTTTAAAACTCGGGCATTGCCTTGGACAGCCGATAACAAGAAAAGTTGGTGAAGGTCAGTTATCATATCAATCAAGTGCTTCAACCAAACGGTATCCTTCTGACGCACTGTTAAAAATATCAAACATGTTTTCCTTGCCTAGCTTTCTCCTAGAACTTGAAATGGATAAAATCTATTGTTCACTCTGGCAATATACCAGTCTGGGAGGAGATATGGGACCACAGAGACAATCTGACTACCAAATTCCTCTTTCTTTTTCAATTTAAGATGCATTTGATAAGATTTTTCCTTGATATACTCTGTCAAACCAGGCAATGAGTCAACACTTAGAAACTAATCAAATTTTCTTACTTCAAAAATATTGCAGAGTAGACAATTTGACACTGCCAATTATTATTTGTATGATGTCAAGAACATATTACAAACCCCCTCCCCCAAAAACCCCAAACATATTGTTACATAACCATACAAACAAAATGTTCATCCTGCTTATGTAATCCTTTTAGCTTTCATGAAAGAAATGATCTTCAAGTTGCCAAAACAGATAAGATGTGTCTGCAAGAAAATTTGTCAGGCGATGGTGTTGAGATGTCGCAGAATTTACAGATTGGAAAAATACTGCAATACCACACAACCCAAGCTCTGAACCATTATTGTAATGTAAATGTTGGTTCATTAAAACAAGGTGACATATGACATGGAAGCAAGTACACCCACCTGTTTCATCAGGTGGTGGCAGAATCAAATAAATAGGTCAGGGTCAGGCCTAAACCCCCCAAAGAGTTCCAAATGACAGGGAATGTATTATGTCAAAGGTTATACTGGGGTAATTTTGTGCAGCTGATTGCGGTCTCTCTACACAAGGTCATTTCTAAGTAAACAACAGATATGTTGACCAGTACATGTACACAATGTCAGATAAATGGATCCTGTGTATTACACAGTAAATGATAGATCTACATTCACAGCAATATATATCTTTAAGGAGATCTTAAGAGTTTTGGCCTCCAAATAACTTCATAAGTGGAATTGCCTGCAATTTATAGGAGTTTTTCGCTAAAAATAGATTTAGTTAATTATATATATGTAAACGTTTGCTGGGCAGATTATAACTTTCTAACAAAGAGGTCACACAGTTCACCCTCCCTCAACCCCCCCCCCCTCCCCAAAGTTTACCACCCACTTATCTGGAACAAAAATTGTGTATTGCCACCAACTTATTATCTGATTACTTTAATGAACCATACCCATGTGGATAGATATACCCTGTCAGTAGATAATTAAACAGTACCTGCAGACCTACAGCAATTATTAACAATGCAGAATATTCTTCTCAGCCATCTAATTACAGAGTATTCATATTGTGTGTATTGTTTCTGACAGTAAACAAGTTGTATTGCATACCTCTAAATGTCAAGAGTTTTTTGTAAAACAAAAGCAACAAATTGTTTACATGCATATAATTGCTCTGCCGTTATTCTGGGGGAACATCTTGTACTCTTATTCAGCAGAAAAACAACAAAATCTCTAATCCCAGGAAAGGCTGGAGTTGTGTACATCTTTACCAAAAGATATATATACCAAACTTAAATGTCGCACAGATTTAATAATTTGGTTTGTTTTAAGTTGTTAAGCACTTGGGTAAGTGTCTGAAACATCCTCCATCTCTCTTACTAAACAAACACCTGACAGAAAGCTCAAGTGTTTACCAAGAACATGGAATCCACTTCTACAAACCACAATCTCCATCTCAATAGTCAACAGATAAAAAAAAGAAGTAGGGAAGTTTTTAATGCTATAACAGCTATGCAAAGAATCTGGCTGGCTGAGCTTGTTATCAGGTGATTTGAGAGATACTATCTATCACTTACACCTGGCTCTTTCTATCACTGTTATATATAAAATGTTAATTGTTGCTTTCTCTCGGGAGCACATTTTTTTGACTGTCTCTCATCAGTTGATATATATGTATAAAGTTTTTGTGTAAATTATTGTGATGAGATACCTCAGTAACAAACAGTTGCCTTCCTGACACAGATTTTCTTCACATGTTTTTAAATGAATACACCTTGTGGCTCCTTGACATAGAAATACTTCAAGTCTCTTCAACACATTGTCTATTTGATCCAATGGTAACATGTATGATGTACCTCATGTCTATTTGACTCATATGTACCTCATGTCTATTTGACTCATTATATCATTATAACGTACCTCATGTCTATTTGACTCATTATATCATTATAACGTACCTCATGTCTATTTGACTCATTATATCATTATAACGTACCTCATGTCTATTTAACATGTATGTACCTCATGTCTATTTGACACACCTACCTCATGTCTAACTGACTCATTATAATGTATCTCATGTCTAATTAACCCATATGTACCTCATTTTTCACCTCATTTCTATTTGACACATATTGTTCTACATAGTTCAGTTTCACATATGAACCTCATGTATCTTCCACCCACATTTACATCTCTGTATGTACCTCAAGCTTCTTCAACTAACTTGTGCATCCTATTGACAAATGCATATTCTTTGCTTCAAAATCATCATGAATTAACAAAAATAAAGCTGAAACTCAAATCAAATTGCTTCGGATAACTGCATTTCATTTACACTGTACAGTGTCAAAGTTGACTGGAAAATTGGAATTTTGCATAATGGGTCCCTTCATGAGAATTGACAGCCCTGGGACTTCAATGACTTCAACATGCATGTACTTCATGCAATCTTACAGATCTGTAACATCAGAACTTCTTAACCAACATGTACCTCAGTAAACCCACTAAGCCTGAGTTGATGACTTACATTTGGACTCGGGGATGTCCCTCACCCTCAGCCTGGAGAGGGCGAGGCTGCTCTCGAACCTGTAGGTGTGTTCCCGGGCGCGTGTGAACGGGAAGTTCCTGTCGGTCCTCCGTGTGACGACCAGCGCATCATTGAACAGGAACAGACCAAGCATTTCAATGTGCTGGTACACCCTACAATGATACAATAGTCACATGTATTTCACTGAATAAAATTCTTCAAATCACATAAAATACAGATTTTATCATTTGTAAATGCATTTTTTGCAATAAATTGGTTTTATGTTAAGAATTTACATTGCAAACAGAAGTAATATGACATAGGGCCTGTTGTCTGATGACTACCTTTAAAACAGACCTGTTGTAAAATAAAAATCGCTTAGTTTTCATTTTATAACATTACAAAAGGTTTGATAGCTACTGAATTTCCTTGTTACAGATGATCTGGTAATATCATCAGAGAGACAAAAAGCTCCAGGCAAATCTTATCTGCCTGTAAATAGGTAACTAAACAAAGACACATAAACAGATCATCTTACACATTAACATATCCCTGTCTTAAACCTAGTCTTAGCCTCTTAGGTACAGTTATTTTCCCCACCCTTTGTTAGTCTTATAGATGTCATTTCAAAGTTAATGTTAAAAATCCCTCCATGCGTGTTAAATGTCCATTATCTCATTTTACAATTCATGTCTCAATTAGACTGTACATTATGAATAACAATGCTTTTGATTAAAAGCACATATTACATAATCACTGTGTACATAGGTACCAGCAATAAGAAGCTGGCTATTACAGGGACTCATCAAACTGCTACATTTATTTTTGTTACTATGA
The DNA here is from genome assembly GCF_963853765.1 of Magallana gigas. NCBI lineage: Eukaryota > Metazoa > Mollusca > Bivalvia > Ostreida > Ostreidae > Magallana > Magallana gigas. The sequence continues at coordinate 70,137 of NC_088861.1, read as the reverse complement.
ACTAGAACCCCATCAATTCAAGTCTATTTAATGAAGGCTTAGTTAGTTAATGCACCACTAGCCCAAGTCTTGTGCTAAATGTTCTGAGCCCTGTGAAAGAGAAAATCAAAAACTTTCTTCCTGACTAATGAGACATCAAGGATTATGTAACTTGGTACTTTCCCTTTCATGGTTGATTGACACATTTTGGCATTTTCCCCATAGGGGGGCGTGTTTCATCTTAAAGGGTTACCTCATCTTGATTAGTGACTTGTTTGCCCCACTGTGATAATTGCTATTAGTTGACACCCCCTTATAACAGAATTCCTTTGCCCCACTTTATTTTTCCTGCAGAGAGAAAGCAGAGGAGGCTGGGGTCTCTCATTTGACCTGCAGTTAATGAGCTTCTTAATTATAGATGAATCCACTGATTCTTAAAACCTGTTACCATAGCATACAACATTATATAATGCTTTGATAAAGCATACATGTCTGGCATATCTACCGGTACTTGCCTACAAATGAATTCATAAAATCAAAACAGCATGTTTTCTTCCAACTTCAGATGCAATTCAACACATCTATAACATACCCCATGGGACAAACTCAGTCGAGAGCCAAAATCATTTTTTTCATTTAAAACCTGAAATGTTTTTCCATTATGCAAGATAGCTCCCAGCCGGCTGGTAATGTTTTTCTTTCATTACTGTCTTAATCTAACCCCAAAGCTGATTGTCATCAATTTCATTTTTTTGCTGAGACATGGTTTTTTTTCTGGGTTTGGTGACAGAATCTTGTTAAACACAAGCTCTTTACCCAACCATACATTGAACCAATGTCTAATTCTTCAATGTGACATTCTCTGGTTGAACATTAAGGGTCTATAACCAAGCAGCCACTGCACCAGCAGACAGGGAAATAAAATCCCAGTCCAACACTTTGTGTGGTCTCCAACCACATAGCCACTGAGGACCCAGGTTAATTGAACAGAATGTCTTCAGGGTCCAAGAGCTGAATCCACATCCACCGTGTTTGAGATGAGACATCTGGACACACAACTAAATATTTATGGAAATAATACATCTAAAGGTCTCCTCAGACTGTCTCTAAATGACAACTTTAATATTGTTTTGACAGCTTGGTGAATTATAACCAACAAATCAAAGCCTACTTTTAGCAAATTATAATTCACGGCTGAACTTTTAGAAAGTTGAAGATGGAGAATGAAGACACTGAGTGGAGAGACATGAGCCTATGAACTACAGTACATGTTTAAATATTGCAGTCAAGATACGAATTCATGAGAGAGAGAGAGAGAGAGAGAGAGAGAGAGAGAGAGAGAGAGAGAACACTGGCTCTGCTGGGCTGAGGTCAAAGTAAAATGGCTTCATGAAAAAAAAAATCCATACTGTACTCTGAAAGGTCTCAAGATTGAATTTTTAACTAAATAGAAACAGCGAGAGCATTCCCCTTTTTGTTTGTTGTACAACTTCTTCCCCCGCCCTGGTAACTGTATCCCCCTGTCACTGTGAGGACATTTGAACAGTGACCTACGGAGACAGACATCTGTATTCAGCACCCTCAGGTCTTGTGGCTGCTCACCTTATTAGTTACAGGTAAATTGCAGGTAACCAAGGTATTGACCCCAGGTCTGTTGTTTTTTTCTAACAGTTCTACAGTGAGACCAGCGACAGAATGCTGATACAAGGAGACAGTACAGAAAGGACAATGTCCAGACAAGAACTTTTACCATGTACCTGTGTAATGGATCTTTCTTATTGAATAAATGATGAAGGGCCGTTTACAAAACCATTCATGTAAATCAGAGATTTCTTTTGCAGGATTCATTATTTATGTTCAAGACTCTCTTTATGTTGAGACCCCCCCCCCCCTCAATAATTTGTCCAATTACTACTGCAAGCAGAAATGTACATATTGTGATTTCCTTTGTCTAATCATTTTAAATAGTTATTTGGGTTTGTTTGGTTTTTTTTTTTTGGGGGGGGGGGGGGGGAACGTTTACATACTGATGCATCTACAGTATTAAAATTTAGTTTCTAGGCGATCAAATCAAAAATGACTATTTCAGATTCAGGCCTTTCATACAAAATCTTATTTAACAAAAACTCCCCCTCCACTTAGTGTCGTCTAAACTACTAAATAACATTAAATGCACTTTTACAGAACTCAAGGTCAGAGTTATAGACGAATCTGACAGACGCGCTGACACTTGTCTTGAGTGACAAATAGCTGAGAAAACGTCCACTCACGTCACCACCAGGCGCTGACATCCTACATCATGTCATAGCATTGATTACAGATCAGTCTGCATGCCAACAGGATCACCGCTGAAGCTATTTTAGAATGAATTTTATTCTACAAAACTAGCAAATCGCCTTTGCAATATTTAAAGTTGATTTGTTCACTCTTTTCATTTATTGCAGAATCCATATGAACAGAATATTAAGGATTTTTCATCAGAGAACATCTGATGTTAAATAATGTATCAATACAAACCAGACCTTGTAATCTTTCTTGCATGCACATGCAACATTTATTTCTATTTTTTAATGCCAGTTTTTCAAGTAATTGTAAGTGAAAAAGCTTACTATATTTCTTCAATTTCGAATCATATTGATCATGCAATATTAAAGTCTGAAGATGAAAAAATTTTGAAATGATTGTTTTTCAAAAAGATAAGAAAATCCCTTCTTTTTTCCAAATCAAAATTGCTTTTATCAATTAATAATCAAAATATAAATCTTACAAAGTGAAATCAATCTATTTTGGTTGCAGTATTAATAATCCTTGGACTAGACATCAGAATATCGAAACATGGAGTGACTATCATTCAAACAGGACAACTTCTGGTCTTGCAAGGAAGTGAAATGGTTATGACATCAGAAAAAAAATCTCTGTGGTATTAAAAATAGAGTAGCAAAAAATCTGAGATTCACAAACACATAAAAAAATAGAGTAGCATCACTGTCCATTATAACAGCCCTATGTGTCTTTCTAGCAGGCTGATATATATATACTGTTCAAAATAACCCTATACATAATCTTTGACAGCAGATTGAAAAATACTATACAGAGTAGCCCTATAGTCTTTGGTATCAGACTGGTATACACTATTCAGTCAAGGAGAACCATTTGAGGAGATTCTCGTGTTGCTATGGCCCAGTGGACCTTCAGGTGGCCTCATGATTAATCCAGGGAGGGAGGGAGGCAGCTGATGTCGGGCTCGATACGAAATCAATAAGGCAGCGTGACTCACACAGATAGAAATAGACATTTCTGCTAGCAATACACATTATACCTACAAAAAAATATCCCTAACAACAAAGAAAGCTAGGTTCTCTATAACTGCATTGAAAATATTGACCTTAATTTCAATGTTTATGTGTTGGCTAGGAACTTTCCCAGAAAGAGTTAATTAAATTTATCTGTGATAATGTGAAGTTTTTCAATGGTAAAACATCAAGTTACCGCCATTTATTTGCCGGCAAAAGTTTTGTCATTTTTATGAACAACTCAGCAATTTACATGATGGCTCCGAGTAAGGTCTTATCTGTCAAACATCCCATCAAGTAATAAAACTCATATAAAAATTGCAATGAAAATAAAATTAATTTAAAACTATAAATTAATTTGAATTTGTAATTTGTTCAACTGTATTAAATCTAGGAACAAAGAAAACTTGCAAAGTGCTGTGTCTCCTTGAGAAAAGACTCGTAAGCACGTTATGTAATAAGCACTTAGATCTCATGCTTTTGCAATTGTATACATGGAGGTCAAGACTGAACAGAATAAAAGATGTTCTCAAGTCTCTTTTTTTTCACTTTCCCTACACTTAAAACAGACGGTTCATTAATTTTCAAAAGTGCACAATAACAACAGATGCTCATCTATAAAAAATTATGCATATAAAGGTAAAAAAGTGCTTTTTCCATGCAGACAAAATTTTACCCCTTTCTGTTTTTTTTTTTTTTTTTTTAAACTCCTTATCTTTGTTCTACAGTGTGGTCTATGGGCAGATAACTCTCGACTGACACACAACCCAAACAGATCTTTCTCACTCCAAAAAACAATATCCGATAAATGAAAAGAGGTGTCTTTATCAGCGTCAGACAGTTTCATAATGAGCCCAGTCATCCTGTCTATGTGCAGGGATACTGCACATCAGCATAAGAAGCATTATCAAACAATTGCGTAACTTGTCACTTCAAGCTTTATTTGAAGTTTCATGGCAATTACTTTGATCGAGAGCTGCTAAGTTCTGTTTTTAACTCTTCATTTATTCTCCATGGCATTATATCAGGATTGCATCATTTCCTCGTAGAGCCAAATGATACATTATGCAATGTAGACTGTTGAAAAAACCTGATATTAAAATTGACAATATAAAATTACTGGTACGGTGGTAAGCTTAATAAGATACTATAGTAAAAAGAGATTTTGAATTATTACAGGTGCAAAAAATTAGAAGTAACGGTAATTAAAAACAAATCCTTTGTAGTGATGAAATGGGGTTGGAAATAAGAGTTGGTCCTTGTTCCGAACAAGGAAATGTAAGCTAGACAGAAATCCAAAATTAGACGAGCATATTGTCAAGTGTTTATACACACAAATTACTTGACAATGTTATCAGTCATTCAATTCAAGATTATAAGCTTAACATTAAAAAGCTTAAATTAATAAAACAAACACAATAAAAAAAACTTGGGTGTTCATGTGAAAGGAATTTCATATCAGGCATTGCCTTCTTTGACACTCATCAATAGTGATTTTAATCCCATTCATACACTGGGGGGAAAAACACAACTTGTTCCATGACATCTTAAAAATCGTTTGAAGCATGTACTTGTATTTCCCAGAAATCAATAGTTCTTAGTCATCATTTATCATCCTCATTTACAGACAAATCTATATCAATGCAGTAAGCTATGCAGAAAACAAATCTTGCATGTTTCAAGTATTTTGCATGTATTAAAATGTATCATTATTAGATTTGTTGCAGACATCATAACTTTGTAAATCAAATGATTTTTTTTTTTACAAGAATGTTTTCACATTCATACAAGTTTAGGGAGTATGAAGATGATGTATAAATGGAACGTCAAAATCCGATGACAGCAAGGCAAATAAAATCACACCGAGATATCAAGAGTCCATGTGACCTTTGTAGATCGTGTTATGACAGAAAGAAGAGGACATTTCATGCCAGCGTCTCCTGACAACCAGACATAACAGTACATGCCACCTCCCCCGGGAATTCTCATTCATTTATAGACACATCCATTCACACTTTTTGTTATTACATGTGTAGTGTACCGGTATTTAGAAGATGCTTCATAATCCGATAACATATACAGGATATATCCACACTTCTTTGACATAATATTTACTAGTGAATATTCCATGAAATTTCACAGACTTACTGGGTATTTAAGTTACAATTTTTGTTTGGTTGTAAAAGTACATGCCCATGTTATCTTTATCAAACTATATCTATAAGTAACACATTTTGTTTGGGTGTATAAAGATAACACTGACAAAAAGAATATTTTTTTTTCTATTGTAGAACACTGAATGTTTATAACTTATGAATTGATATTTTTTAATAACTTTTGATATTGTAAAAAACTGAATTAAGGAAAAAGAAGTAAATCTACATTTAAAATGACATATAGATTGATTTCATTTTGACTGTATGCCAACATGGTGATGTCAATAAACCATTGAATTGAAAAAAAAGAAGACATATAATTAAATATGTTGCTTTTGTGCGGGTCAGTATAGTTCCCTGTGTGTCTGGGGTTCTAGATTATGAAGAACCCATGTTGTTTAAAAAGACATATTAGGGAAAAAAAAAGATTCCATCTGACCTCCATTGCTCATGTTCTAACAGAAAGGACAAGATACAATGGAAATTAAAGAGCCTATCTCAGACACAAATGATGATGTAGTGTAATGTTGAAAAGTTATGACAATGAAATAATAAAACGAACAGGGTTTAATATTTACACGAATTGTTAGGCAATGTCCATGGATTTGCATGCATTTTATTATGTTATCAAATGCAGCTACATCCCAACTGTTTCACATGTAAATATTAGGGATGTTATTCAATATAAGTACATGTAACATCTTTTCCCATTGACGTACATAACTAAGGTACTGTGTATAATTCTATGATATAACAAAAGGTCCTGTGTAGTACAAGGGGAGATAATCAACATTGGCAATATTGTTTTGATGCACTGTCAGATGTGTGACACATAATTTTTAGAAAATTCTACTGCAAGTTTTTTCAAAGTGGATTAAAATCTATATAGAATGTATACTATTTGTAAATAGCTTATCAACAAAAAGGATGGATTTTTTAAAAAGTTTCATTGAAAACTTCATATTACAAGTAATCAGTAGTTTGTTGTAATTCTTAGAAAAACAAAATACTTTCTAAATATTACATAATTAAGAGCCATCCCAGTAGTTCATGGTTCTGAGCTTTGCGAAAGAAATATGCCCACAAGACATGCTATTTTAGGCCTTCTGAAGCACGCCAGACTCATTATAAGAAGATTAGTAGTATTTTTTAGTCAATAAAACATATTTCACACGTCTACTGAAAATTCTTTCATCATAAGGTTTTTTTTTTGGCTGCAAAAAATAAAAATAACCCCAGTGATTACTCTTTTAAAAAATCCTGAAGTATTTTAAAAGGATCAAAAGTAGAAAAATCTCATGGCACTAGAAAACAGCTAATGATCTAAAGAAGCTAGGGGAAAAACCCCAGATAGCCTAACATGTTTTGTCCTTTCTCCTTGACTGAATAATTTCTTATGTACTTTTTAGTGTATGGAAGTCTTGAACACATCAACTCGCATTCTACATCAATGACAAATTATGTAATATGTTTATGCAATTGTTTATCACCAGATTCAAGGAAATGTACTATAAAACCCAAATGAAGGAAATGGATTCAGATATATATTTCCTGACCTTTCGGTGCTTTCTTTCCTTGCTGTCTGTCTGTCTGTCTGTGACTATTTTCCCCTTAATTATTGTGATGTTATGAGAGAAAAGGGGTTTTAAATAAATGTAAATACATTCTTAAAGTTTTCTCTCATTTCAAAATTTAATGATAGAGAGAAAGAATCCAAGGATAATATCCCATTTCCCATCATTTTTCTGTATTTCTTCCTAATCTGATGGGTGTTGTCTTTACATCATTTGTGACATGGTGCAGGAAAGAGACATCTCATTCAAGAGGAAGTCAGTACTTCCAACTGAATAAACGTGATGCTCTCCTCATACATTATAACTACTTAATTGCTATTAAAACTATGCAATTAACCATTTGCAATTAGTGATTCAAGTAAACAGGAAGTTTGTAACCTTATACCCTCATTAGATACGAAAGATTTTGGAAGAGGAAGATAAATATGATGATCGATGGACAGACATAATCATTCATTTTAAGGAAATACAAAAATTCACTATTGCTCATATCAAAATGATGAAATATATTGGAATCATGCCACACAGATCAGATTGATGGCTTCAAAATGTTATTTACCTTATATATGCAAGAACTTTTTAGCACATTATATGTGTAATTTACAACTTTTAAAATTGCTAAAATAAATGGTTCTGCAGGAACTCTGAAACAAATTGTTCTTTACTTTTTTTTCACCATGCTGGAATGTGGTCCATTGCAAAGAGAAGCAACAGGGACATAAAAAAGAAATGTGGGAAAATTACATTTGTGACAAAATTTTGCGATTTTCAAGATATCAAAACACTATGTCTCTTTTTGATTTGTTGTGTTTTTAAAAATTGCTTATACAGTTTGTAATTCTTTTATCAGAAATATCTTAGAGGCATACCGAAAGTTTGAAGAATTTATGCACTTTTTAGCTAGATGTTGAAAACAAGCAAGGGATTTTCATTTTGTAGTTTGGGATCAGAACCTGGACTGAATTTAAATTTCTGCCCAAATTTAGCCTCCCTCTAACACTTGCACGCCCCCAGGTATTATGAACACATCCCGAGCTCTCCAAATAGTCCAATAACACAGAAAAATCTGGGTTCTGGCACCAGACATTCCCTCACATAAATACCTGGTGATAAATTGTGGGGGATTTTTTTATTGAGCTATGAAAAAAGGACAAATGATTGAAAGTAAGAACTATAGCCTAACATATTGAGGACAGAATTAGTCCCTGCCTTGACTGACCTGAGTTCTGGTATTGATGATTGAGTGGAGGGGGGTCTGAGATTGGCAGCGTCCTGTTGTTTGATGAGGTATCTATTGGACTCCAGTAAACTCTGTCAATAATAACAAAGTTCATGAGTGAAGGTCTTAAAAGTCATTTGTTGAATCCCTAGAGTATTTCAATTTAGCTGAATGGGATAATCGAAGTATCATAATAGTCTTAAGCAGATTGCTTTGAGATGTGAGATCAGACTTACAGGACAGTTGAGTATAGTCTTTTGCAGTTTTATCATCTTTCTGTCTCTGTCCATCCTGGTCTTGCTCTACCAAAGAAAAAAAAACAAATGACTGAACAGAGGTCAAAATAACTGAGGTCTGGAACCAATCATTTTTACATTTGGACAAGTGCTTAGTGAAGAGTGCTTGATCTCTGAAACAGCTATTTCTAAGTTTTCCACATATATAGGTCCAGTGTGACAGTCATTGTTCTGTACTGACCAGTGAAATCTCTTGTTGAAAAATTCCCAATGTCCAGTCAAATATTATTTCTAACCCTATAAAAATTCAAATCCGTTGCCAATTTATACCACTGTGAAAAGGGGCATAACTCTGATGACCCTACCTCTTGCACATGCCTATTGACGACCTTCAGTGTTTCTATGGCGTCGGCCAGGTCCCCTCTGTCTTGGTGAGTGCTGGGAGTGTGAAGTTCAAACCAGCTCAGGAGGGTCACATACTCGTTGATCCGTCGTCCTGGCAACAACAACAGCTCGGGCAACCTACACATTTGTTAAAAATGTTGATCCTTGTAAAATAATGTCTGAATAAAATGGGAGCTTTTAAATATGAGCCATTTGGATTGAAGTAGCACAAGATGTTGAAATGCATTTCTTGCACATATGGTGCAAGTTAAATATGTTGAGAAAACCTTTAATTAAATACAACGCAAATTAAATGAAACGCATGAGAATTTATCGTTATAAAAAATAGAGAGGGAGAGATATTACATATCAAATTCACAATACAATGAAATTTTAATTGGGAAAAATCATTTTATCCAAAGAAGTTTATTTGTTAATAAATTGGCCCCTTCATGATAATGACTGTTGCACAGTAAATCAATGCAGTTTGGCAAATTTTAGTCTGTAGAAAATTAAATGATGTTTTCAAAACAATTGCTGTTACATCATATCACAAAACTATAACAATTTGCCATGCAGAAAAGCAGTTCCACAGTTAATGTAAAACAATCTAACTGTTCCCACGAAGTGCTCAAGATCTTACGTCATCATCCTCAAAGCAGGAATCCTCTCGTGTCGCTTCAGGAAGGCTCTGAAGGCTGGCGTCTGCTCCTTAGTGCGTTCTATACATTGTAGGATGACGTCGTAATTGTTGACATAATTAGTGTACAGCTTCAGGTGGGTACAGAATCTTACAAAAATATCTCCTAGACAGGAATTGGTGGCATCCCATTCAGCAACTCGATTCTTCAGATCAGCCAACATCTCGCTGAAATCAATTGCATGCTGTAGCCTTTATGTTATAAATAATAATAATTTTCTTTTGTCTGTCATTTTGACTGTATGCCAACATGGTGATGTCAATAATATAAGTTGAAATCAATTCAAACTCACAATACTGAATATTTTATTTTTAACCTTTTATTTGTCTACTCGTTTTTTTGTTTCGTTTTTTTGTTTTAAGTTAAAATGTAAAAGAACATGAGAGAGAGAGGGATTGAAATTAATAATGTTTTAGGAGGGATATGGCTGTACTGATTGTCCATTCAATACCTGCTGGCATCTAACAGTTGTAGAAGATCAGTGAAGATAATCTGGACATTCTGGAAGCTAGCTATTGCCCTGAAATAATAACAAATTTCTTCAAATAAAAATCAATTTCAATATTACAAAGTAACATAATAGTATGAGATAATTCACTTAAGAAATAAATAGCAAGTTAAAAAGTTCACCGGGACATGAACTTGGTAAGTTGGAAGGGCTTCTCAGTAGACCTGATCACATACCAACCAAGTTCATATCCTGGTGAACTTTTTAACATTGCTGTTTATTACTGATATTTACATTTGTGAATGGCAAATCGTTCAGAATCGTTAATATTACAATGTTTTTACATTTACATTATTGCAATTGTCAAACAATAAAAGCATGCAGTCATCATTGTGACGTCATTAAAAAGAACGTTTCCACTACTCTATAGGTTCATATAAGGAAGCATATTTGCAAATGTAAATATATGTGTATAAGCTATCTCAAATAGATTGTGAAAGAGCAATCTGTTGTGTGTAACAAGGAAATTTCATATTACTCAATTATACATGTACTTCCCCCTAGTTAATATACTTGTATGTGCTTCAAATGAACTTCATATTTTTGATAAAAAAATTCCACAAGTACCGGGATCCTTGGCAAGAATGCATGTGACCATAAAGTATTTAAACTCTTTTTAAAGTGAAAAAATTGAGTGAATAAAGACTTGATGTAGAAAAATTGATAGTGTGAAAAAAATATAGAAGCGTTGATTATAGATATCAAAATGGAACTTTTGTGGGTTGATTAAACATCAAAGAGAACAGGAATTTTAACACACAACATATGATGGATTCCTTCACTTTATCAGCAGAGGAGCTGAAAAAATCATTGCTTGAGTTGCAGGATAAAAATGAACAGGGAATTTTACACTACGAAGCAGGTATTGACAAATTGAAGACAGACCTTCAAACAAATGGGCAGAAAGAGATCACTGCGATTATACTGAGGATGGACAGAAATAAAAAAAGACTTGAGGAAATAGAAAATGTCGAACTTGGTCCTAGTAAAGAGTTACAAAAAAATCTTCGATCAAATTTGGAGGTTGCTCAAAGTTTGATTGAAATCACTGAACAAACGAAATGTTTTTCCACCACAAAGGAAAAAGAAATACAGAAAAGTATTGATGATTTGAAATCCTTCCTGAGTGATATTGATAAAGAAGAACTAATAGAGTGGACACAAGAAAGAGAATCTATGATCAAACAACGTCTTGGCATCCGCAATGTTCACGTTCCTTTAGTTCAGGCTCAGGTCTCTGTCAACCAAAACCCGCCTGTCTCTTTGGAAATCCCAAGTCCAAGTCTTGAATCCATTAAAGTCCTCAAGGAAATCAAAATTCCTTCCTCTAGCAATATGGACATTGTCTTGGGTGAAAATGATAGTATTTGGGTTTCTAAAAACAAAGGCCAGGTTGTACAATTAAGCAAGCATGGAGATATTTTGGCTAAATTTTTCACTAGGAAAGTTCACGATTGGTTGGAAATCAACGAGATGCAGGGCCTGGCCATCAACAAAAGCGGCCATCTTCTGACAACAGATAAAAGCAGGAAGTTGGTGTGTCAATTCAACCCTCAGCAGAAGAAATCCATGGATTTGATTCACTGTGGGGAATGGTATCCAACCGGTGGAATCTGCTTGACGGATTACAGGATCTACATCAGCCTTGCCAACAACAATGGAGGAAAGATTGGCTGCTATACTGTAACAGGGGACCTAACACACAGCATAGAGAAAACTTCCACAGGAAAAGCACTGTTCACACACCCATGGTACATTGCAATGCACAGTGAGTCAAGTCTCTGCGTCTCAGACAAATCAAAGAAATGCGTTTCAGTCGTGAGTTTTACTGGACTTCAAGAGGGCACATATTACTCTCGCAAAGACCCCTTCATACCTTATGGCATTACTACAGACAAATTCAATCGAATACTTGTTGCCGATGCTGAAAACAGCAAGATTCATATTTTGTCTGAAAACTGTGAACTGCTCCTGCTTTTCAAATGTAAGGAGGAGGGTCTCTCAAAGCCAATATCATTATGTCTGGACAGTGAGGGACACCTGTGGGTGGGAAATGGTGAGAAAGAGGTCCTCAAACTGCTTCAGTACTATGGATGACAATGTGAAAGGGCAAATTTTTGTTATCTGTATTGTAATGTAATAAAAATTCAATTTTAAAAGTACAAAAAACTGGTCCTTTTATGCTTTCAATGTCCACAGCATTATCATACAGAGGATGACATTTTTGCAGAGGTTTTTCCTTAAGGTATTCGATGTATAACGACCACATTTTGTACCTAATAAATGAATGGTATGACATTCTTAATCATGATATCATTTTGAAGGTGATATCAAATAAAAATACTCCACCAAAGAAATTTTCAAAATTTTGATTATGGTTCAACTAATTACACCTTGAATTTTGCATTGAGGTCTATGGGCAACGTATGTTTTATTAAGATATTTTAAAAAGTAACTTGAAATTCGTAAAACTCTCTTGGTTAATACATGCATAAACTTTCTCTTTATTAAAATATAAAATAAAATTAATCATTTACCGCAGATATTTTGAAGAAATTAAAATTTTCTTTTTTTCATCAAGGGGAAATAACTCTTTCAAAAATTTTAAGGTGCAAAATGACCGGTTTTTTATATGTTGTCAATCATGTGAATTTGGTTTATTTCACTTTCATTGTTATCTAGCAATACAAAGTTAAATAGTTTAAAATGATTCAAAATTGTTCAATATCCCCTCATTATACATCGAATACCTTAAATCAAGAATAATATGATTGTGTGATATTACACTTATTAAAGTTGACTGTAGTTTCATAGTGTTGACAGGTCAACAAGCCACTTCTTTTGCATACTAATTACACATTATTGCTGTTGAGCTTTTACTTGTTGAATTTGATTGGGTGTATACTAAGGTTTAAAGATGTACAGAATGGCAATTCTTTTATTCTTGTTTGATTCAATATAAGGATTTTAGCTGATAAAGCTGTGGATTCAATTTAGCTGATGAAGCCAACTACATCTTCTTTTATAGCAAGTCTGAGTTAGTAAGAGTTTAGTACCTATCAAAGGGAATGAATTAAAATATTATATTTTTGATATATCTGCTGTAGTTGATGGGAGTTTTAACCCTATTGAGGGTAATGTAACCTTATAAAATACCTGTTGGATTTGATAGGAGTTTTACCTACTAATGGTAATGTAACTTTAGAACATACCTGTTGGAGTTGAGGGCAGCCCTGAGAGGTTTGACGTAGACATCTTTCACAGCCTGTAAGATTCGATTGTACTCCACCTCGCTGCTCAGAATCTCCATGGCGATGGGCGTTCTCTTCTCTGGGTGGTCATGGAACTGTTTTGCTGTCTGCAATGCAAAATACCATAAATATGTCTGATTTTCTGATGAAACAAAACTTTTTACAATTTCATGTTTTACATCCTTTGCTTCAACAATTTACTTATCTTTATGTTTATCTTATTAAAAAAAAAATTATATTTTGAGAAACCTCAAGCAAACCAGCAACATGTTATCATTGTTTCATAAAAAGCATAGTACTAAGGTAGCCAATTGCTAATTTCTGAATCAATTTGTTTATCATTTAGAAGCAAGCTTCTTACCAAGCGCTCATATTTGCCAGTTAGTCTCATGGACCCAAATGTGACCCGCAGATTCTCTGCTTCTTGAACCAGTTTCTGTCGCTTCTGTCGTTGCTGTCGGCGGTTTTCTTCCTTTTCACTCTGTTCCATTTGGGCTTTCTCTGGCATATCGGCTGGTGGTCGAAGTGTCTCTGTAAAACAATTCAACAATATTTCATCTCCATATAAGAGGAAGAGCTTTATTTTTCAATACAGTATTTTATTGAAGCCAAAACTGAGGTGAACCTTAATTTCCCAGTTTGAACTGGGTTTTTTTCCCTATCAACAAAGAGAAGTTTTAAAAATATTCAATAGTGAATAGCATGTTAAGTTGGTATATGAGAACACGTACCATTTAAATGAATAATTTCTTCACATTTTTTAACGCATACATATATTTAACATACTACATATTTGTAAAAGATTTTAGTTTTATTTTTTGCCATATCTTCATTGAAACTAGAAACAAAAGTATAAAATATTAAAAGAAATTAAAAAGATGTCATATAATCAAAGTACTGAGACAAACCTTGAAAGAAAATAAGGTGAAAACTAAAGCTTTTAAGACTGTCAAAAATTCTCAAGTCATATGCTATACTTTATGACTCAAATAAAAAACCAAAACAGGTTTTTTTAAGTAAAAAGGCAGATAATTTACAGTGTTAGTTGTATTCACATAAAGCACAACAGAAGCAAAAGTAATTCATAATTACATGAATGATAAAAACTTCGAAACCAGCAAAGTTTAGAAATAAAAGTTCTTTCCAACCAGACAGGATAAGTATATGCAAGAAATCATTATAAAACAATCTAAATACCATCTAAACTAAGAGAACACATAAACAAAGAAATCGGTCATAAAACAAGGCATCGCAGTGTTAAATCTATAAAAGCCTTGTGCAGTAACTACTATTGATGACTACAACATAAGGTATTGCGCAATGATATACCGCTCAGACTGGCATTCTTGGGGACCTCCTCTCCCTCCTGGTCGGCGTGTAACTGATGCTCTGTGTTCTCCAGTGGGGGAGGTTCTACAGACATTGTTTTAATATGTATGTACATATACATTTATAAGTGACAACCACCAAACATATTGATACATGCATGTATATACATATATAACGTACTGATACCTAGACACTGCATATAGAATTATATTAAATAATACTTGACTGTGTGATTTTTTGATATTGATAAATTAGTGCAATGTGAAACAGTTTTTTTTACCAAGTTGTTTCTAATGAGAAAAAAAAATCCAAGAGAAAATTGAATATGGTTTGCATTGGAAATTTTGAAGTTGTCCAGGCTGTGGCAAACCTTATATAAAATTTTCTTGCATGCAAATTAAAGTAAACTAACAGCACAAATTGTGATGCATGGATATTTCTTCATAAATGAAACACGTTTATACATCGAATAAAAATAACCACTTGAAACCTTTTTCTATTAGATTTAATATAGGAACAAAAACTTAACTTGTGTATGCCAAAATAACTATCTTTTCTTTTTAAATACTGAAGACACTTCTCTAAATAGCACAATAAGTATACTGTCAAATAAGGTTATAATGTACAATATAACAAATGTGTTTGTTTGATTCAAGGAAATTCATTACATGTAATTTCTTTCTCTGATGGGACAATATTCAATGAATGAATATTTTGAGTTATTGTCTTATACAACACAAAAATTCAAGAAAATAGCAACATGCAATTTGAAACAAAAATAACTAGAAAACTGACCAGTCAGGAAGGGCCCCGCTATGACAATTAATATAGAGAAGTGAAAAAAACTTTGAATTCCATCCTCTTTATATTAACAATGATGAAAAATAAATGCCCGGCAGAAGATGTAAAGAACTGGAATATATAGGATCTCGTGATTTGTAGTTGGATATGATTTTCATCCAACAATTAAAGTGTTTTTTTCTTGAGCCTTAGTGAGGGGATAAAACACACAAGTTGGATAAAAATCATATTATACTACAAATCATGAGATTCTATTTATCCCATATTTTATACACCGCAATCAATGTTTACACTGTTTATAAAACTCTACATTATTTTTACTTCATTATGCCTAGGCAAATCCCATTGTAAAGTCACAACTCTGGAATATCAAAAAAATATCCAATGAGTCATATCCACGGGATAAAGTGGGTTAACATGGGATGAAATAAAATTTGTTAAAAAAACAAAGAATTGATACCAATGCAATGATACCTAGGCTTTGCCTCTATTCAATAAAACTATCATAAATCATTGTGTACGGTATTTTAACCCCAAAAAATATGAATATTATATTTCAAATCCATATTTCAAAGAATGTACACAATACTACACATCATTCAAAATTGACCTTAACTTCAAAACAAAGTTTATTTGCAGACACAGGCAGTGCAGTAATTAATCTCAATGTGACAGATAAAGATAAAGCTTAGGATTTTCTTCCTGTGGAAGGTTAATTAATCCCAAAGGACAAATATTGCACAGCCTTCCATGTATACAATGGTAACATTCTCAGCAGTTATCTCTCTTTGCCCATTCATTCTCAGCAGTTATCTCTCTTTGCCCATTCTTCTTATGCATAGTTAGGAATCTACCCCACCACCCCAGCTCCAAACCAGAAGACATAGAGAACCAAACTTAGCATCAAAATATGTATTTCTGCCTACTGAACTACCATACCAAATTTGAACTTGATTGGGCAACCATAAAAAAAGTTATTAGAAAAAAACAGGAAATTTGTGGACGGAAGAGTGACAGACGGACGGACGGACAGAAGGACGGACGGACAGAGTGATTACTATAGGGCACCCGCAAATCCTTGCGGGGCCCTAATGATAAATCCTATCTGGTCTATGCATGTACAATGCATGATTATATAAAACCTATGCCTGTATCATGCATGAAATGAATTAAAAAGCAAATCAATTATTATTCACATGTTGAAGACCTTGGATATACCGGTACATGCAGATATGATAAATTACAATGATGAAATCTAACAAATCATAAGAATATTCAGCTAGGTAAGTGAAGACTATATACAAGAAGTACAGAGTATAATGTATTAAGATAGGCTACATTATAAGTTATATATAACCTTTATATAACTTATCTATAAAGCATATACACGAATAAATAGAGGAAGTGTATGATTCACATGTGAATACTGAAATAAATATTGGAACTGTATCAAATGTAGAATCCCAATTTTTATGCAAATAAAAATTGGAATTGAATTAAATATGGAATCTGTATATTTTTAATTTTTTTTCTCTTCAATTTTTATAAACAATTTCTGTCTGTCCATCTGTGAAGGGTACTTTAAATTCAGAAGTCTGAAAGTGTTTTTGAAAATGAAGTATTTTGATACAGTCCCTCTAGAGGATGATGGGCAATTTTACCATTCCTATCATGATCATGGTGCTGTGTGTAGTAATGCTCTATTTCTTGATCCTCGGGTTCAATGTCTGCATCAAGCAAGCACAGAGAGATATAGAATGTGGATTGAATCAAAACTCAATAGCATCTCTCGTGACATTCAATGGATACAAAAAGAAATAGCTATGGCATGCTTTCAATGATATAATTTTCTGTATGGGATTCTTAAATTTTCTAAGTACAAGAATTTCAAGCAGGAAAAAAGTATGCAACAAAACAAGCGATCCCTTCATGATTAAGACTTCCAACAATTTCTGAACATGTCATGCTCAATGCTCAGATTATTCCATCGAGTAAAACTATGATTCTCAAGACAGTACATAATATCAAGTTGAAACCAGCTGATGCACTAGAATCTGTCTGTAACCAGTGTAAGCATTATCTGATATAATCCCTCCCTTACCTCCCCACTCAGGCTTGTCCTCCCCTTCCTCTTCCTGACCTTCAGTCTGACCTTGACCATTGATCCTCGTGACCTCTTCATCTTCGTCCTCATAGTCCTCGGCCGGTACTAGGGACTGCCAACAAAGGTGACATTAAAACAGTGTTTTACAAAACAGAGGTAAAAGATATTGAAAGATTTTACACATAATCAAATTATTTTTTAGCTACATGACTACTTCTCGACTTATATTCCCTGTCATATTTACTTGACTCCGATTTCATCAGGTATTTCAGAACTCAATATTTGTTTTAAAATGTGCAACAATAACATCTTCCTCTGCAAAAACACCATTTTGAAATGATGAACTTTATTTAAAATACATGTGAAAATTTAGTAAATTTCAGCTGAATATCAAATGAATTCCTACCTTCTCCAGTGAGCTTGTGAATGCCAAGTCATCCACACCAGATTTCTCTAAAAGGTATTGTCCCAAAAACTCTAGGGGATTCACCTACAACGCCATGAAATACTCGACTTATTTTAATATATTTCTTATAAATGTGTTTTTGTGTAATTTTTGTCATGATATGACTGATTAAAGCTGGTGAATAGGAATTGGTTTTCTGAATGCTTATTCTTTTATCCTTTCAGAAGAGGTAGTACTAATAATAATTTGTTTATAATCTTTACAAAGATCACTTTATAGTAAATTTTAAAAATATGCCATGATTAACACATTTAATTTTCAAATTGCTATTATTCTCTCTATTATTGAGAAAAATGGTAGGAAATCAGATCATATTTTTTCACAAACACAATATTATATCGGCATAGAATATAGAATAAGGAAAATATAAGGCACCATAGACAAGTTCCCTTCTCATCAATCACCCCCCCCCCCCCCCCCAATATCAATATTTCCCTTTGTACTCGAAGTCTTACATCTTTGTCCTGTTTGCCCAGCTGTACCAGGGCCTCTGACAGGGAGTTAGTGACATTCTTCACCCCATGGATCTCAGTCTGTCCCAGAATATCAAAGACCAGCTGACCTGTACCCAGAGAAACGAGGCATGAATCATTCACTGTACGTAAATAATTACCTGCTATATGTTGTATTCTAGTATAAAGCAATTACATGAAGCGAAAGTTTTCAGTGTTTCAATGACTTCTCCAAACTCAGTAGTAGATTGTGATATATACATAACAGCATATTCAAACAGCACAGTAAATAAATGCACAACTGAGGTATGATCTTGGAAACAAAACTTTAAATATCATCCCTAAAGTAATCAATATAAATTGCAAATAAAAAAAATTCCCATTTAGAATCAAAACTCATAAATTTGCATAACAGATTTATGACAAAATTGATTTTTTCATTTTTTTAAACGAACAGAGAAAAATAAAATGTCTGTTGCATACCTGTGAGCTGGGAGACAATATCCCTGTGTGTATTCTCCAGGAACTGTCCCAGGTGTTGTTTACAGGAAGCCAGCGCCTCAATGGCCTGATCAGCCACGTGTGACCACACATCCAACTTGCTCTGACAGAAATACACCTCTGGGGGCTGAGTGACTGCCCCTGGCCTGCCCTCTTTGTAGGGAATTAGCCAATCAGAGTTCACTAAAAATGTATCAAGGTTTGATAATTCCCTCCCAATAGAATTTTGTGTTAAATTAATTATAATCTGCTGTTAAATACAATTTGGTACTTGCATGAAAATCATAGATTGAAACAATTGTGGTTCTTAAATTTTTTAAAAAGAATGTCACTTGTGAAATAAACTAGTGTTAAAATTTCGTTAAATAAAAAAAAAGAAACACAAATATTTCAAATATCTGCTATTTTAATAAACTAGCCTCTTGATTAGTATGAAAGACATCTACTAACAATTTTAGTTAGAGAATTTCTCCATACATTTACATATGTTTATCTGTTTTATATTAATCTCACCGTGATTAAAGTTTCCGATAATACCAGTGGGAGAAGAGAACTGCCTCTCTGTCCTAATGCTCAACTGTACAACAATCTCCAAGCCAGGTTCTGTAAAAATAGTCAGGTTTCATGAACATATCTAAAGTCAATGAGCCATTATTTTAAAAGATATGCAGAAGTTATTAAGTATACTTGGAATCTTAGAGTCTGATTTCAGAGAGAAGATTAATTAGTCATATCTTGATCAACACCATTTAGCATTATGGTGATATCAAGTCAGGCATTGATCTAATCATCATTAAACAGACTCCACGGGAGTAAAAATCTCCAACAGATTGGTGTGAATCCAACTTTAGTTATTTCATTTCAATGACAGCAGTTTAAGAATATCAATACATTAAATCAGGGTTCAATAATCAATCAATTGTTGTACCCAGTGGCTAGTCCTAGAATGCTGGCACAGTACACCTGTGACCATAGGTTTTGAGTTTCAAGTTTGTGATTTAATTTTCATCAAATGTATTAATGTTAAATCATCTAATAAGTTATAAACTAACCACAAGCAGCCAAAGGTACAAAAATATCAAACTGGCCGCCTTGATCCGTGGGGAGAAGGTGTCTCCTGCAGACTTTGGAGAAGAAGTCTAGAACATCAGCTCGGTATAACGTATCCATGGTAACAGTACAACCATGGGCCAATCGTAGCTCACCGGGTTCCTCCGAGTGACAGAACAATCCTACACTCCTAAAGTGAATAAATAAAAAGCCATTTTATATTTATTTCACCCCAAAGTTCTGTCTTGGTTATTACTTAAAATTTGTTTCACCATATAGTTCTGAATCAGTAATACATGAAGGAAGCAAGAGGTCAGCAGAAAATCAGTAACTGATAATTGAACTACAAAACCAAGGGGATTTTTTTTGGAAAATCGTACCTTGCTGTTCGGCCAGCGAGAGTTTTTTCCAGCTTCATCATCAGGGCCTCAGATGTTGTTCCCTCGTATTCATACACAATAGGAATCACACCAAACAACACAGCGTCAACCAACAACTGAAAACAGAGTTTAGAATTCATAAGACAATCACAAAAGAACTCTAGAGACATTAGGAAATGATGGTGTAAAACTAATTTTTCAGCTTTTCCTCAACCTAAGCCCCCCAAACTCTTTTTAAAGATTTGTTTATATCAATAATGAAGATGTATATAAACAATCCACCCAAAGTTTTTATCTTTTTGAAATACTTACTTATAACAAAGTTACAGAAATATTTGTACACAATGGGTGGTCAGAATAAGGCCTTGTACTCACATCAGCAGCAGGTACCCTGGAGGAGATAAACACAACTCGGGGGTGGTCAATCTCGTCCACCCCGGTCAGGGGGAGGGTTCGACTCAGGGTCCGGAATTCTGTGGACGTGGGGTAGGCCTCATAACCTGACATCATAGTGTCATTTCTAAAATGGATGCAAGATTAATCAAAGTACTGAAGAACTGGCGGGAGTTGATTTTGTCGATGTTTATTTATTTTAAAATCAATGATATGTTATTTTGCATGACAAGTACATGTATACGTAGTTTCTAATTTGAATTACGCATATTTTTATAGTATGAATTTTTGAACTTTTTCGACTAGAATGTCGAGAAACCTCCATATGAATCATGTTAAATAATATTTAAAGATAAAATTAATTCAATCAAACTATGTATCAGTGGTAGAAATATTTCTCGAGGAAAATTGTATGGATCCAAGCAATATTGAACTCTATATAGTCTCGTTCAACCAATTGCAAACGCTCGGCTGACACCGTAAATCTCCGACAAGGGTTTACGGAGACAGCCGAGCGTCGAGTTGAACGAGACTATATTGAACTCTGGCGTAGGAATACATACGACTACAAAAAATATTTAAATTGTTCGTCCCATTCAAAATCTTACTATTTTTAAGGTATTTGTAAATAAGTTTCCTTGAAAAACAATGCTTTAGCATACATTACATCGAATTCATCAATTATTTTCAAGAACTAAGTCTTGTCAGGAGCAATGATTTGTGCTGAGGTCCAAACACTGTTTCACTTTCGGTTTGTCCGCGTGACTGCATAGGAGAGTTGATTTAAAATCAACTCCCAATAAAAAAAATACAACAAAGATTTGTTGAAGAATTAATTAAAACATTTGTCATTCATATAAATATATAATAAGTAAAATATTTCAATTGAAAGATTGTTGGAGATTTATAGGATTTCTTCACTACTGGTTAAGTACAAATTGCCATGGATTTCCTTATAAAGAAGATATTACTTTATGCATTCCTGTAACTTTGCATTAAACATTAAACCGATGTCAATCAAATATCAGTGAACCACAGGTATTTATTTGAAAAAGAAAATAAATATAAGAATATTGTGGGAAAAATACAAAATATCAGTTACACTATAGCCCTGTTCTTACCCAAACCACTGGAGCTTGGTTTTGTTGCCCACTACTGGGGGGTTCCAGGGGGAGTCGACCAGCTGTTTCCTGCGCCTCTCTTCTAGGTTTATCATGTCCATCACCTCGGACAGTGACTTTCTCTGGGCAGTCTTACTGAGGTCATGGTCCTCTCCTGACTACAACATAGGTAACGCCAACACATCAAGAAGTGGAGCAAAGATTATAAAGGATACACATCATTTCTCAATATTCGCTGAGCACCAATTTTTGCTGAGCTTATTGTTTGGTCAATCAATATAATCAAAATGTTCATAAAAACATAAACAAGCATTAAACTTGAAACTGTATATTTCAACAATTCTAATAAATTCATGCTAATAATAGATTAAACACAGTATTCATATTTTGATCAGACGTTTTTGTGATTGTACCCACTGTCATGAGTCTGTGTCCCTCCTTTCTGTGGGCAGATCCAAGGCCTAAATCAAAATCATGGGACTTGCTCAAGGCCATTTCATGGTTTTTCCTGACAATGCCCCACTTATTGTGATAGACCAGCGCGGACTTGGGTAGTTTAGGGTCATTGGGGTTAGCTCCGTGGAGAAAGGCATAGAAGGACTTATCAAGGTCATTTGGCTTTAAAGAAGCAGACACCCATGGGGGTCGAATCTTCATTGCTGTACCTGAATAATAGCAAAATTTCGGCGTTTGATTGACCTTTCTAGGATTTCAATACAAAATTTTTCATCAGATATTTTTTAATTGATCAAACTAAAACAGTAAAAAATGATGAATTGAAAAGTTTAGCTGTCTATTGTATTATGGGAGAGAGGTTATTTCTGACAATGACTTTTTCGGTATAAAAGTACGAGTCACACAAGAATTACTGACTACTGCTGGTGGGAGACATCCTCCCTGAGCCCCGGGCAGACTTGGGCTGCTTCTTCTTTCTGGGTGGGGACTGACTTCGGACTGGCTTGGATTCCTACAACACATTTATTTAACTGTTGAACTAAATTTTACTTTTGTTCTTAGTTTCATAGGTTCATTAGCAGAGAACAACAGCTGGCACTGTATCTGCTTATGAATTTAACCCATTGAACATATTAGCAGTAAAATGTTATATTTATTGCCTTAGATTCGAGCATGTATGTAAAAAGTCAAAGCTATTCACAACTGATTGTAAATCTGACCAAGGATTTTTACCTGGAAGTCAAGAGCAGGTTTGTAGTCTGGGGTCTGAACACACCCCAGATAATACTTCTTCCAGGCCCCAAACTCATTGTCTGGTGCCTTGTAAGGGAGGAACCAGCCATAGTTTAAACACTTTGGCATCCATACTACATCCTGTACAATGAAAACATTGATTAATATGAAACAGTCCTCTTAGGCAAGCTTTATATACTATTTGTTTGATTAATGTGGTACAAGGTTTTCATCAATGACCAATAATTTTTTTAAAATAATTCCTCTGTCATTCAGTTAATTAGAATTTCCAATCATCTACATACAAAGAGTTTAAATCAAAGGAAAAATATTAAGTATTGGTACATGCTAAAACTTGCTAAATACCAGTAGATAATTGGGAAATTAGAAAAACTCAATTGACTGAAAAGATTTCCTTTTAAATGGAAAATCACCTGTTCGGATAGAAATTTCCAGTGCCAAGAAACTTGGGCACAGCGACAGAGAGACTTGGGGTCCAGAAAGGAGAAGATGTACAGGGACAGGAACTTTGGGAGCACGGTAGTGAAATCGAGGTGCTGTAGGGGGACGTTATCCTGGAACCAGTTCTGTATGAATTTGTACTGAGTACGCTTACACTGCTGGAAGACCGTGGCAAAGAATCGCTTCCTCTGCGAGTCCGTCCACAAGTCAAACTGAAATACAACAGGTATTCAGTTTAGTTATAATTGCCAAAATTCTACGTAAAATTTATTTGATATTTTTTTTGCTCAAAACTATAATTTCTCATTTCTAAGCGAAGAATCTTAGATGCATGTTACTGATGTTGAAAACTTGCCACATACCCAATGGGAAATGAGATCTCTTCTTTCATTGAATATCTGCAACATACAAACAAGTATTCTATGAGTAAAGCACATGCAGTACATATCAGTATATGTCTTCCACAAGGATGAAACCCTGATGTTAATTTTGATTTGGAGTACCATGAAAACCAAAAAGATAAAATACAAAAAGAAAGTGGTACAGACTAATAAACAGGTATGGTCAATTAACATTAATTCATGGAACTACCTGCTCATTGGCTGGCTTGTTGACCACTGGTGTCCAAGCACTGGCGTAGGTTCTCATTTTGTTGGTGTGGAATTTTTGGTTTTCTGCCACCACTTCTTGTTTCCGAAGCGTGTTCTGACCCAGAATCTTCTCATTGTTCTGAGTCAGTAGGCGGGTTGACGTTTTCATTCTCTTCGCCTTCTCTTCCGTTCGTTTATCCAATTCCTCCATGATTTTGGGTAGTGTTAGTTGTCAGAGCAGTCACTACAATCAATACTAAGTTTTTAATATAAATGAGTTGGATAAAACATTTTCATTGTATCAAACTTGGGATGTATGCATATATACATGTACTAAACAAGGCTCAACATTAAGTTAACCGTCCACCTAATGTTCACATGCAATAGAAGATTTTTTCACTGTTTGGCTGAATCTGCATGCAGTGTCAAGGAATGTAAAAAAAACCGCTTTACACAATCAAATTTGTATATTGTTTTCTAGACACATATTTGTTTATTACAAAAATGATTTTAACTCTTTATCATTTGCTTACATTTTCTTCATTGAAATATTGGTTTGTTTAAAGTTGTAAAATTCCTTAATCAAAAATTTGTATTGATAAGACATAATGCTACAGTCGTCCATAGTCAAATATATTTCACAACCAATACATGTACATGTATTTTGAAGGTTAGAGACATTGATAGTGATAGCCCCAGTCTATATTTCCTGTGTTTCTATTGACCGTGTGTACAGGTTATGTATTGGGGTAATTATTGACTTCATAATAGTTAAACTGAATATACATACTAAATTAAAAGTTTCTTTATTTTTTGAGACTGTAGGGAAATAAAACGAATTTAATAATCATTTGTAATATTACTTCTGTTGGAAATTTTTTTCCCATTTTGAAGTCGCTATGTCAAACTGAAAGATATAGAATTTTTTGTGATGTGGATCTGAATACTGACAAAATATTCTTTTGTTTTTTTGTACTTACTAGGGATGGGACGATCCACCGATGCATCGCGGTATTTATTTTGACGATATTTGGACCGATACATTTACCATTAATACAACGATACCTTAGCGAACTTTTTTTTTATTTTCCAAAAATATCTGAGCTATATATATCGGCTGTTTTTAGTCTGCGCGCCTAATATGAAAGTACAAAGATGGCGGAAAACCTCGTAAAGTTGTCAAAACTGTTATGAAGCTAAATCTGGAGTGTGGAAAACTTTTGGATTACTTGTTTATGAAAAAGTAGTGAAAACAAGACTAATGTAATTTGTAAATTGTGCAACGCTCATTTTAAAAATATGAAATCACTTTGGACATGCGGTAATACATTGAAAGATTCAATAAATTTTAAGCCCTTATTCATGTTTTCATTAAGTTGCAATGTATCATATCGCATCTTATGTATCGTGATATGTACCGAATCGGCTAAGTACAGTATCGTCCCAGCCCTAGTACTTACCAATATAAACATGATATTTACATACAGGCATTATTATTTTGCGATTTGAAAAGAAATTTGGTATATACCCAATTGATCAATCTGCAAAACAGTAAATTTCCAACAACAAACAAAAAAAACGTTTTCTGAAATTGCTGCTTTTTATGTATTTGATGGCAGATTTAAAATATGTTTTGGAATAGGTTTATTCAGTTAATTAATCTGTCAACTGTCATTAGTTGATTGGAAATTTAACTATCAACCTTTAAAAATTCAACTTGTCACCTTTTAACAAGCTTCTATTGAGTTAACACCCATGTAAATAATAACAATGGGATCAAGAGCTCTATGTATGTGACTTATGATTTTTTTAATAATCCGGGCAAAGTTTAAACCCCCAGATGACAAGGATAATACACGCTGCATGAACACCCACCCAACCCTCATTTAAAGTCTCTCTCTCAATGCATGTTTCTAATTGACAATATATATCTATTCGCATTTCTTTAATGCAAACTTGTATAGCAATAACATGGCTTCTGAATAAGGCATTATATATGATAAACTTTACAATTCAGTCTTGCAACTTCGACAAGTTTCAGTGACCATGACGTACTGTACGTTGATCATGCATCAACTCATTCCAGCGAATGTACCATTCCAGCTACCCTTTTTTCATCAGTACATAGACAGGTGCTAAAGATACTTTGAATATTGCATAACTATTAGAAAAATTTATATGGAAAACGGACTATTTGTCTACGGTTGCACTATCAATATGCAAATCCAACGTAAAATACTTTGTTTACCTTTAAACCTTGGTCAACCCGCCATTTTTCCAGACATGTTTCTTCAACGCATGCGCAAGCAACACGTTACTAAGCTGAAAAGATGGGGCACCTTAGGGGGTGATTTTATGTTTTCAATAAAGATTACATTGCATATTGACTGACTGTTTAGTGTCTTTCAATTGTAAAACAGGTTATGTTTGATGATTTCTAACGTGTCTTTTCATTATATTTGATATCAAAAGGCACATAACGTTTCAGCATATTTGGATCTATAATAATTCATTCCTACATGATTCAACTACTGACACAGGGAACGGATCTTAAAACTTTCCAGACAGGAAATAGGGATAAGTAAAATAAAGTCAAGAGGCATCATGTTTAGACTGAAACAACATGATATGGTCTGAGCTTTTAATCAACATATTGCAGTATGAAATGAAGTTTTGTTCTACGATATTCTCCATCATTCAAAGACATTCGTTTTAACGTGTGTGAAAAAAAAGTATTTTGTTTGATAAAATCAAACTTCATTAAATCATACCTTTGAAGATTCCTGATTAATCAGTGGTCTAGCTCAAGTTCCCAAGGCCGGGACTACAGTCACTTAACGCCTATAATGTGTGGGTTTTTTTTTTTTTTTTTTTTTTTACGAAGAATGCCTAGAACTACATATGGCCCATAGCTGCACAACTGTAGCTACTGTAAATTAGGGTTTATAGACCGTATTTCCGTCATTCCGAATTTACAGCTGAGCTAAGACTGCAGCTAGACCTGTCAATTAACCCGAATTTACCGTGGAACTACAATTCTGCAGCTATACCAAATTCAGTCAATTGGTTACCGGACATGCACTCTTTGATCCAGACAGGACAGTTAAGATTGTTTTTATTCGAAATACATGTAGGATAACACTACATGTTATCAGTTATATATCAATGGAAACCGAACATGTTTTGGAAAATATTGAACTTTTTAACAATAATTCTTTAAACTTTAAAATCGATGTTGAATATTTCAATTAAATAACACCACAAAATTACGATGATAGAAACTTTTAAACACCCCCCCCCCCCAACACGCAGGTGGCTGAAATTTAATTTGCTCAAATCTGCAGCGTCAAAAATCATAACTTTTTTAAAACATTAAAACACTTTAATAAACACATTCATCATTAAAGAGTAAAAATTGTAAAATCGATCTGTATAGCACTTGCAGCATCAGAAATGTGTGTACTGACTACTTACAGAGTAAATTATATATATACGTTCCTGTTTTCAAGTACAACATACATTTACACTTTTCATCAAAACTAAACAAATTAACAACACCCAATGATGCCCCATACACAGAAAGACAACACGCATTCATCATACATGTATTACGCTTGACAGAAACTAAAAAGTCCCTCAGTGAGATCAAAGTTAAATGGCAATTCTATCTGAAAAAATAGACAAATTCTACAAAACATAGCAGTTTTTCTCCAAGTTTTCTACATCTAAAATTTATGAACTAAAAGGACAAAATGAAAATTACAATTTTCTAAAAATGGGGAAAATGTGATAAAGTGTCTTTTCTAAATATTATGCACAAACGTCATTTATCCACTTGTCGTAAATATTCCTCCAGTTTCCGCTGATTTTCGTGTAACTTTTCTCTGAGCTGTTTTATTCTTTCTGCACTCATTTCCGATTTCGATAGCTGCTCTATGTCAGTTTCATTGGTAACCTTAACAATATCGTCCAGTATCTTACTCGTGTCATTTTCACCGTTGTGAGATTTTAGCTTTTTGTTATCCCCATTGTCAGAGGAGTCACTTCCAGGAGATCGTGGTCTCTTGTGTTTTTTGTGCTTTTTCTGTTTCTTTTCTTTTTCATCGCCATACCCTGAAGTCTTGGGTTCGTATTTGATTTTAATTCCACCAGGAATGAAGTAATATTTTATTCCCTTGTTTACTTTTGACTTTGCAACGCCCGAAACTGGCTCATCAACGGCGGCTGACGCGACACTTGACGTTGCTGTGGTAAGTGTGGTGGTAGCTGTCGTCTGCAACGTGCTGCTTCTTTGCGCAAGTGTTGTGGACTGCGCGCGCACTAAAGTATTATTCGCTGACGTCATTCGCGGTGTCTGCGTGGAAAATGAAGTCAGCTGACTCTGCATTAGTGGCCTCGAGGCTGGCAACTGGCCGATTCTCCGTACTGTCATAGCACAAGTTGCTCGTACACTTGGATTCACAGCTCGGAGTGCGACAGGATACGGCCCATTATGGCTCATTGCCCCTACCTGGCCCAAAGTGAGCGTATTGGGAACCGACGAAGGGACTGATAGTCTCATGACTGGTTGCTGCGTACGAAGCATTGCTTGCAGGTTGCTGTTGGCGAGATTCCTACTACCAGTTAGCACACTGTTACTTGTAATTCCTGCAGCTGGCGTAGTTGGTCGTGCTACATTGCTAATGGACGTTCCCGGGAGACTAGTGTTGATGATACTCGACGAACCGAGCTGAGGCAGAGACATCACCGAGTGTAAAGTGGACGCAGGCAAATTAGGACGAAGTGGATTCATGACACTTGTTGGTTGCAGGTTAAGTCGTGCTCCTAACAGAGTTCTGGGATTGTTCATTGAACTAGCTTGTACTGCTGGAGCAGTGCCGGGAACAACACTTGGAATGCTGCTGATGCTTGAACTAGGAAAAAGGACATTCTGTCCATTCATTCGCACCAACAAATACCTGCTTTGGGGAAGATTTGGTACACTATTGTTAGTTTTCATAGTGGCAGCGTAAACCTGCGATGCTGCCTGCAGATTCAAAGTTGGTGTGTTATTTTGCAGTAGATCACGTGACACTGGGGTGTTCGAATTTTGAACCTTCAGTTGTTCTGACGTTTTACCCAACTCACTTTTTTCTTTTTTCCTTATTTCAAGAGACAGTGATGAATAAAGCTTTCGCCTTTTCATTTTTAAAAGTTTCTTTCTCGTAAGATCCTTCATTAGCGCCTTGATGAATAATTTTCGGCAAGCAACATTACACTGTGTATCTTTAAACCGACACCCTCTTAATTTTTGAGGCCGATGCGAGGTCGTACGGTTCAAAACGACAGAACAACCCTTCCGAACACGCTTATCTTTTAAAACTTTGGTGTCTATTTTCAAATTAATCGCCTCTGTCCAGAAATCGACCTCAGAAAGTGGCATGTTCTTCCCATTATTGAGCCAAGGCTTGATTGGATCAACTGGGGCAAGAGAAAACACAGAGTTTATCATTATTGTAGGTTGCTGTTGGGGGTTAAAGGCCGTTGCATTGGCAGTTGTTGAAGCGGTGAGCGTAACGTTGGCTGTTCCTTGAGTCTTTGCAGTCGCCAAAGACACATTACTAGGTACAGTCATTGCTGGAATAGCCAATCCTGGAACACCCAAAACAGAAACTTGTGAGAAAGGCAACCTTGTTGCACTCTGTACTGAAAGGGGTAAACTATTACGATTAAGCGAGTTCAAAGATGCTTTGGTACTGACAGAGCCATTAATACCTTGAATTTGTGTCGTAGACAGATTATTTAAACTCATAGGTTTGATATTTCCAGCACTGTTTAACGACAGGAATTTTACCTTGACGGCGTTATTTTGAACAACATGCAGTTGTTGTTGTACAAGAGACATCGATGCCGTATTTTGTGTGATCAGATCTTGTTTTTGTCCTAAAGTAACAGCCACCGAGCTTGGTGCAGCATGGGACTTGGCTCCATTCGGAGCGGCGGTCTTAATTTGAGGATCACGTATGTCTGTCATTATTTTTCGTGTTACGTCTCCGGTAGAGCCTGTCCCCTTGACTACAAGAGCATTTGGCGCTGCAGAATTGGAATTCGTATCAGCAGTTGCAGTTGTTGTAGATTTGGCTGTGACAATGGTTTGAGTTGGGTTACTGTTTACAGCAGACGATACAGGCTTTGCAGCATTGGGGACAGTTGCAGACGACAAAGGCCTTGTAGAATTTGGGACACTTGCAGACGATATCGGCTTTGTTGTAATGGGAACGCTTGCGCACATTCTCGAACTTGGTTCTAAATGGGAGTTGGAGGTTGTCCACTGAGTTGGTGGATGAACCACTGAACGTGGATTTAATTTCGATGCACTGTCCTTTGTAAACAACATCACTGGTGTAGGTTCAGAGCTTTGACTTGTCTTAGAACCTTCCGTTTTGGGGTTTTCTTGAAGCGAATTAACGTCTGAGTCATCACATAGATCTATAACCTCTGGTTTACTCGGCAACGGTTTTTTAGAGTAGGAGTGAACGTTGGGATTGACAATCCTTGTATCACCCATTTGTTTAAACACAGGCCGAAGGTAGGAACTTTCTCCGGACACGACACGCTCCCACCCAACACCTTCTGTTCCACCTGGCCCATTCGGCAGGACAGCAAACATCTTTCCTTTGTTTACTCCTTCCTCAGGAATCATGAACACCCCCATGGATCCATCGGGCTTTACCTTTGCAAGAAGACGATGCTTCAGCTGATATTCACCCAGAATTTTGGAGTCACCCTTCAGCTGAATGGTGCCATCGTTACGAATAAGAAGAATGCCGCTATCACTGAAATGGAAATATAAAAGATGGACTCATTTACGTATTAAAATCAAAGTACTGATGTGCCGAGAATTTATCAGCTAGATTCGTAACTATTTTCCGTATCTTGTCATGGAGAATCTTTCATACAATGTAACAAGTAAAGGGTGAATCGTTAAGATATTATATTTTAAGATGGTAATTTTTTTACATTCACTGTGAATTAATTAATAAAATTAATTAGGAACGATAGATATGTTTTACATGAAATGTTCATGCAGGTTTAATGGACTATTGATACAAATAGGTACTTAGTATTAGTTTGCAAAAGCGCATTCCCAATTAATGCACATGTTTTTGGTACTGATGCTGAAATATAATGCAAAAATCTAATTGTAGCATTGCATTGTATAAAATGATAAAGTAAATTTGTCATTTACTTTAAAACTTTTAAGAAAGTATGGGACTGACACCAAAGTAATGAAAAAATTATATAACTTGGTTAAACGGATAGCACTTATTTCTTTAAACAGAATACTGTATATTCCTTATTTTACGCAGGTAATTAATCCCACGATTCCATCGGTTTGCTTCAAATCACGAGAATATAAAATCACGAACGCCCAATTGTTAGCATAGTTTCATTTAGTTTATTTATGTCCGGTTAATGTGTTTGTTTCCATGGTAATTTGGTACCGGTCAACAAACATACCCAAAATTGTTGGAAATACTTCAGCTCATAAAAATACACCCCTTGCAACAGGAGTTGGGCAATGCTACAGAGATTGTAATTATGAGATTTCATTTTTCTGAAATACTATTCATGACACATTGACGGAATAGAGAAAGGTAAAAATATATTTTGTGAAATTAAACTCCTCAGTTTTTTACATCATACAACCGAATTGCTTCTGTATGGTTCAAATTTGCTTTTTGTGTTGACCTTCAATGCAAAATGGCCAGAAAATATGTTTTGATTTAATCAAAAGTCCTACACTTTACTGAAATGAAATGTCCAAATCATAAAAAAAAAATCATATGCCAAAGAATCAGGATAATAGATATACACACCAATCTGAATTTTTTGGTGTTTTTTTTTTTCAATTTCGCACATTTTCCACTTGAACGCTATTCTAATCTAGATAAATAAATCAATACTTTTTCTATTCAATAAACATTCAGTCAATAATCTCTCTATTGCAATGCTAGTATTTAATAAAATACACAAAAAAAGTCTAAAACTATAAATAAAACTCCCAAATTTCCTCTGTTTATTCAGCTGTTATTAGCATAACTGCGATAAGAGAGCGCCCGCGTTTACACTACACCATCTTTTTCTGGGTTTTAGCAACCTTTATTTAGTGTTGGGCCTTTTAGCAGATTCAAATGCACTTGGGATTTCCTTTGACTTGGGAAGATGTTGGCTTATTTGCGGAATTTATTTCTCCATTAATAATTCAAACACTTTCTGATTAGCTTAATTGCACTTTTGATAAAAGATCTTGTAATTCTTGGTATTACTGGAGAGCGAGGCTACCCATTGGTGCTTTAGATGTTTCGAGTGTTTTTGGTTTGATTAAAATTGCCGTCCTATTTTATCCTTTAGGTTTTCCTTGTGTTGTATTGAGCCTGCCTTGCACATTGATTTTTTACGTACATAAGACAGTGAATTAGGAACCCTTATGCCAAACACACACTATAAGAAGAAACTTCTCTTTCATCTGAAATATTCTTAATTAAATATCATAAGCATTTTAAAAAATCGAACTCAATGCATTTAAGATACCGGTATTTTGTTATATAAATATATTTGTATATATAAATAGTTTATAAATATCGCCACGCGATTCTGCTTTTTAATTATAACAGTTGCAATATTGTAGCCCTATCCGATTTTTTTCTGACTGAGAACTCTGAATGCAACAATTCTAGACTATCTCCGTTTACAACTTTATGAGACTTCAGTCAAAAAAGTTGCTTTTAAGTAAGTCTCTTCAGAAAAAAGCGTTTTCATAATTCATGACGATCAAAACAAACCAATATATTATTTAATAAAATACACCCAAAAAAAAGTATAAAACTATAAATAAAACTCCCAAATTTCCTCTGTTAATTATCTGTAATTCTTTTTAGTCCGTGTAGCTACTAGCTACGTTTTTGTATTTGCTCTTGATCTCTTATTCTTGATAACAAAAACAAGTCCTTTGGGGGTTATAGATTGCTTCTTCCGTCGAAAGCAAATGCCAAAAGGATTTTCGCAAGTCATAATATGAAAAAAACAATAATTATGAAATATAAATTCAGGTCATTTACATCAAATAAATTCATTAAAATGTGTCCATACCCACTCATGTTGCTGATAGAAAATGTGCTTCAGCGACCTTGAAAAAAAATGAAGAAAAAAATTAATATGACATGAAATTATGTTTTATAGTATGTTTTATAGCGTACTTGTAAACACTTAATAACAGTTAATAACAATAACTTGATACTTATTACACCATAATTTTAGTAGGTGCACAAGTAAAATTATGGTTAAAAATCATGACGTCGTTTGTTTGAAAATGATGTTATTTTTATTTCGAATGACGTCATTTTATTTTAAAAATGTCGTCATTTAAATCTTTTAAAGACAGATAAAATAATTTTATTTTTTGTTTGTTTAATATTACTATAATAGGAGTGTAACGTTAAATAAAAAAAAATATAAAAAAAAATTAATTGTGATAACTTCATTAACTAGATAATTTTTATATTTATTTTTAAATTAAAAAGCATGTAGTCAAGCAACCATTACCATTTACATTCATATAAAATACAGTTTGTTACTTAAACAGAGAAAAATCATGTGCGTTAGTGACAACATTTAGAGAATATGATCATTAACGACATCTTAATAAATTAAATGAAAAGGAGATTATTTAAATATCATTTTAAATTTAATAAAATACATGATATACTTATAAAATAAAATCAATGAATGAAATAACC
This sequence comes from Magallana gigas, assembly GCF_963853765.1. Taxonomy (NCBI): domain Eukaryota; kingdom Metazoa; phylum Mollusca; class Bivalvia; order Ostreida; family Ostreidae; genus Magallana; species Magallana gigas. Next base: position 36,220 of record NC_088861.1, on the reverse strand, counting down.
ACCTCTATGAAGCCTATAATGAATAAGGTAAAAGATAATAAAAAAAACGACATTACGTAAGATTTGGTTTTACCAACATATCAATCATAATTATTAATTTTTTTATGAGAATACAATTAAACATCTACTAACTACATATAAATATTACAATTATAACCAAGTTTTAAAAATCAAACCTTCAAAAACTTTCAGCCAATCAAAATCAAGATAGTTTTCACCTCATGTCATGAATTGAGCGCCCGGATGTGTGCTTTGTTGTGTTTAATATCACGCATATACCATGAATACCGTTCGAAGCACATTGGTACTTACTAGTTTGTTAAGAAATATGCATCCTTTCAATTGTTCAATGGTGAAATCGTTGATCAACTACCATTTCATCGACAAAAATTCAACATTTTCACTCGTCTGGTCTTATTATCTCCTCTTGGAAAACAACAACTGCGTGCGCAACTCATTACCCATGAATCCTTCATGTCACGTGATCGAGTTATTTTTAATCGTAAAGGGTTCACGGAAGTTCAATGCATTATACGTACGAGTTGATGTGCGAACTCAAAGGAAGTAAAACTGCGTCTGATCATTATTCTTTCAATATTTAATGCTATTTGACATATTGATTTCAAATATTTAAGATTTTTTGTAAGCATTTTATTTGCAAAGCTCTACACATTGTAAATGCCACGGCACACCGCATCTGTTTATCACTTACAAGTGTTGGGGTCCACGAAGGGGCAACAGAGTAAATGCCATGTTTATATTACGAGTGGTATGACAGCGCCGACAACTCACCTCGGCCCTTTTAAACATTAAACACAGCGAAATGAAACCACATACGTAGTTTATTAACTAAGTACGTTGTGTAAACTGAATATACTAATTGTCCTTTGTAATTCATAAAGATAAACTATATGTTTTGTTTCTTTCCACCAATGTGTATCCACTCCTCGGTAGTATAGTGGTAAGTATCCCCGCCTGTCACGCGGGAGACCGGGGTTCGATTCCCCGCCGGGGAGGAAACAATTTTTGTTCCGCTTTGTACAAACATGATAAGAATGGCACTATTCGACTATTTTTTTTTATTTTACTTTCAGGTCTACATTTCATCAGATAAACAAAATTAAAAGAGCGTTAGTTAACAGTCGATATATCGAAAACTAAAATAATTATTGTAAGCACTCTATCATTTGGTTCACAAGTAGTATATCGCACAAATAAAGATAATATTATAAATATTATTTTGATTAAAAAAAAAACAACATATGGTTATCATAAGGGATGGCATCACAAGCAAGTGAAATTTACTCAGCATGTGGGCGTTTTCCCCTTGTTGGTTTGTTTTTTGTTCGCCTCTAATTAAATCTAGACAAAATAGAAGACAAATTATTAAAATTCATGGCATGCGACGCTACCCAACATTACAACACAACAAAACAAAGACTCAAAATTCGTAAAATTCATTCATTAATTCTTTTGGATGATCATTTTTGTCTGATGTCGAAAATGTCAAAATACTAAACGCAATTTATGCTCTTTAATACGAGAAGGCCTATAAATATAAGATATTGAAAATATCTAATATAATTAGAATTTTCATATTTGTATTTTTTGTTAGACTGTATGCTACGTATAAAAAAAATTATAACAGACATTCTAAATAAGCCTATATTTCTGAAAGTCACTAACACTAAAACTGTTATAAATTTATATTTGTATGACAGTAAGTATAACATATGTATAAGGATGGCAGTTTAAAAAAAAAATAAGTCTTTAATATTACACAAAACGTTTAAAAGCCTTTTCATGCAGTGCACATGCACAGCGTTTTGAACTACTTTGCTCTGCTGGCACATCATATACATGTATTCATATCCAGTAATATGCGATAGCAGCGTATCATAGTTACTGATCAAACAGACGAAAAAAATTTGTAGATAAAATAAACTGTTTAATACGTGAATATATTTAGACAATAAAATGCTTTTTTGGGTTGATTCATGCGGGATATGATGCAGTCCGTGATTTTTATTAGGTCGCTGTAGGTTTCGACCAATCGATAAACGGGGCGTGTAGATTTGACTCCTGTCGGTTTCCACCGCTGTTCGATAGATCTTTAAGTTTCCATAAGAAAAAGAGGGAATTAAAAAATAAAACAATGACATTCGATAAGAATTTTATTCATCTAAAACAATATCATCTTTTAATGCTTTGATATTGTACGATAGTTTATTATATAAAATAAAACTCCTATTATTTTAAAGACAGTTGGATACGTTACATGTAGGTGTTCAGTGATTTGAAAGGCAATGGTAATCCATAAGTAAAAATAATAATTAAGAAATAAACTATGGTGTTCCGATGGGGCCACTTCGACCTTCGCACTTTCGCCTTTAGGTCGAAGATGCGAGAGTGCGAAGTTGCGAAGGCGAAAGTGCGACGGCGAAGGAGCGAAAGTGCGAAGATGCGACGGCGAAGCGCGAAGATGCGATGGCGAAAGTGCGAATGTGCGAAGGCGAAGGAGCGATACTACTATCGCTCCTTCGCCTTCGCAACTTCGCACTCTCGCCTTCGCAACTTCGCACTTTCGCCTTCGCCTTTTTTGATAGCATTCAGAAAGTCTCGGTCGATTACATAGAATTTGATGCAGGCACCGTACTCGCCAAGGTTTTCCGATTAATCCATGATATCATTGGTATGCAAGCGCTAGGCCATTGTGCTTACTTTATAAATATTTTAATGTGATTATGTGACATATATGTTTACCAGTGCTGGCTATGTCTAGTCATTATATACTCCATATAAAATGTTGTGTCCGCCATAATGTATACATATGCACTTCCAGACTCCTGTCACTTACCAGCTGTCTGTTTACCGTGGATCAAACACAGTAACATTCTAATTTCATTATGCGACACTCCTTGCTGATGTATGGATCTAGAGGGGGAGAGGGGGTCCGCCCCCCCCCCCCCCCCCCCCCCGGAAAATTCAATATTAAAACTTCACACATGCAGTAAAGGGAGAGAGAGGGTCCGGATCTCATCCCCCCCGGAAAATTTAATTGTATTAATTATATTTAATAAAATCTCCAAAATATGTCTCGGAACCCTCCCCCACACCCGACAAATATAATTATCCATCCATTACCCCCCCCCCCCCCCCCTTCCGAAAAAGTTATGGATCTGCGCAGGCTGTTGAAAATAGTTCTAAAAAGTTAATTGTTTGCCTCAGATGTCCTTTTATACAGCTAAAATTGTCTTTAAACGATAGAGAGCTCAACAATTATAAAAAGGCGAAGGCGAAAATGCGAAGATGCGAAGGCGAGAGTGCGAAGTTGCGATGGCGAAGGTGCGATAGTAATATCGCTTCTTCGCCTTCGCAACTTCGCACTTTCGCCTTCGCATCTTCGCGCTTCGCCGTCGCATCTTCGCACTTTCGCTCCTTCGCACTTTCGCTCCTTCGCAGTCGCACCTTTGCACTTTCGTCTTCGCAACTTCGCACTCTCGCACCTCGATCTAAAGGCGAAAGTGCGAAGGTCGAAGTGGCCCCATCGGAACACCATAATAAACAGCATTTTAAAAAAGTTTACCGTGATACTTTTCATGACGTGATACTTGGTTGGTCATGTGATCAAATCCTATGAAGCCAAAAGCTGAAAAAACAAGACAAATGCATTTGTCAAACAGCAACATTTTTAAAAAATTAATGTATGGCAGGAATGTAGATCATCAAAATGGCTGAGATAAAATCAACACACATCATAATTCTCCACTGAAACTCCTGAATCACAAAGTTATCTGTAATTGTATACCACAACGTAACTGTCTTTGGAAGACTTTCCTGCTCATTGTAAAATTTCAACATGTGACTCACCAACTTGCCAAGCATCTGAAAAACAAGAACAGCTTATTATGTCTTTCTAGTCTAGAATGTATATATATCACCTTTATATTCAACTTCAAGATAAAAACCATCTACCCTCTCAAACGTTTCCTCTTCTTCTTCTTGGATGACAGCTTTTTCTTCACCAGTCACTCTTTTTATTTACATTCAAGTTTTGTTTCAAATAGCATACACGCTCTCAGGCTCTTATCTATAGAATACCACGTAGAACGTCAGCATTACACGTAGCAGCCGTCCTGTATCAAACATCCATGCATTTGTTCCGAGTATAAATAAAAATTTCATATTCACCATGTTCCAGTGGTAAAGTGAACAAATATATTAATTTTCGAAGGTATTTAGTATACAAGTTATTAAACTGTTGAATTTTCCGGGAATTAGCCATGCAGTAAGTGAGCAATAGATCAGTTAAAAGAGTGTTTCTTCTAAAAGAGTAGACACGTTCGTGTTCAGATATTCACTTAGCGAATGATTCGCACAATGTCTCATAAAATGAAAACTATATTATATGTATACTTATAATCATCATATTTTAAACCAACGAACTTCCCCAATTTGCTCGGAAAAAATGATTTGTACGGTTCAAATATCCCTCTGTTAAAAAGGAAACAAATCTCAATTTCTAAGCAATTAAGGTGTGCATTTCAAAATTTATATTTAATAGCAATACCATAAACATTAAAAAAGACTTTACAGGAAGTAGAAAAGGGTGAATACCGCGGGGAATACTGGCAAAAATACTTATCAATGAATCTGTTGGTCGAAACTGGTCGTGCAGATAGTTAAATACTGATAAATCATGGGAAGTTCATTTGACAGAAATCAATTTCAACAATATTGACACTGTTTACGAGGCTTTTCGTACCTTTCTTTTGTGTTTTCTTTTATAAATATGATATTATTTAGTTTGTCACATATTCAGTGTGTGTGTGTGTATGTATATATATATATATATATATATATATATATATATATATATATATATATATATATATATATATATATATATATATATATATATATGATACAACATACATGTATATATTATACACAATACATATACTGAAAAAATATAAACCTTAGTTGAGGTAATGTTAACTATATACTGTTACAAAATATGATAATTATTTGTTTAGATAAGAAAACTAAACATTTGATCATTTGAAATTCCACATTTTTCAAAGGCAAATCAATTACATGTACTTGGTCCTATCTACACAGGCTTTCCAACACTGTTCTATCCTCTATATCTGCATACAGGTCATTGAGTAATCATATCTTGTTTGTTTTTTTTTTTGTTCATTAAGACTTTCTACATGTCTTGTAATCTTTTATAATTTTGTTTTCGGACCCCAAATTGGAGTAACACATATCATCTTTTCCTATCCTCTCTTCTAGTTGATCCATATTTTATTAATGACTTCAGGAAACTCAATTCCATGAAACCAATTATGCATAGAGAATAGTAAATGGGCTTTAATATGAACTGGATAACATTTGAGGCTATTACACATATGCATGTCATTAATTTTTTTCTCGTATCTTTGGATTACAATATGGGTTCAAAATTATATTGATTATGGATAGTAAGTAATAATAAGGACAGTTTTTTCCCCAAAGAATGACAAATACAAAAGAAACCATGCCAACTTTAATCTTTATCATTTCCATGGAAATCCATGTGGAATTTCCAACTTTAAAGTTAATTGGTCCAATTCTATTCATGGAATTTTCAACTTTAAGTTGATTTTCCCAACAAATGAAATTAATGTTTTGAAGATGACACTGAACTCTAATTAATGCTATTAATCTTAATATCCATACATTTTATAGTTCGACCTTGTTTGTATTCTTTTATCGTCACCTCCTTTGTTTTAAAAGGACTGAGAAGGAGGCATCAGGTTTTTTTTAGAGTCTCTTATTATTCCAAAGCAGGGTTCGACAATACATGTATTATGATAAAAAAAATGCTTACGTGCTTTTAAAAACATCAGGAAGACATATGCAACATGTGTGGATCAGAATTATTTTCAGGGAGGTCTTCAAAGAATAATCTTTTTTTGTCAGGAGAAGGGGGTCTGAGCCTTATTTTCTGAAAATTACTAGGTAAATTGAATAATTTTATTTTATCCACACGATCTGGGCCCCGCCTCCCTAGATCCGCGCATAGGTCAGAATGCCATCTGATAATGTGTACACGTCAGTTGCTGTATGCAGTTGTATTTCTTTCCGCATGTGCATTGTGGGGAGGAAGGAATACTATCAAATACCGGAAGAAAATTTACACTCATGTAATATAAGGCATGTATCGACTAAATCAAAATTTCTCTTTATTTTCCATCTTAATGCACTGACAATATCAACTCTACAATGTTAATAGTAAATACCGACGTTAATTTTCAGTCACTCGAAATCATTCATTGTTGAGTGTTAAACGTAAAATATACAATATAAACTTCGCTACATCTGGAACAGGATATTATGCTTGATATAATCACGCGCATATTGTAAAATTAAATTTGAAAAAAAAACTTGTTCATCGAATATTAGGTTAAACGTCACGAAAATTAAAAGCTTAAAAGGAATGGATGCAAACATAACTAGACAGCGCAAGTTTTTTATAGTGTCTTTTAAAATTAATGAAAAAACCATTCTCCATACTTGCGTAGTCAGGCAAGACATATCGACCAATGCACTGTGGCGAATAATCGTCCGATATTAAGACTGCTGTGACAACCCCGCTTAACGATAGTTTGAGTTAACACGCGAGTTCGCTTCTTGTGAGTTAATATTATTTATTTCCGGATCTCCACACAAAAATTGATCTACCTATCTTGGGACATTTGAGTTGTATTATGAATACATGTGCGACCCTTATAGTGTTCCGATAGCAAGTGACTGATTTCGACGCACGCGGATTTTAAATATGATAATCCGGTTGACTGCAGTAGAACTCAATCTTTAACTTCATTTGAAACCTGGCTAAGTAACTGGCCGGCTAGGATTACATACCATGCACTTCGACGAACTTTTGAAAACTTTAGGGGAGCTTGGACATTACCAAAGAACCCGTTTGTTTTTAATATGTCTCGTGTCCATCGTTTGCGCCTTTCATGCCATGAATATGGTATTCGTTGGCGCCAATCCGAAAAAGAAATGTCAAGTTCCATATGTTAATCTGTCTTCTGCCCCCGGTGCCAAAAATGTCACGTTAGACCACTGGGCTTCCTATCTCAGAAGAGCAGACGAAGATGCGTGTAAAATTTACAACCCGGATGAAGTTTACAACTCTGTTAGCAATGGGAGTTATACATTCCAAGAACTGTCGTCTGGAGAAACCAATGTATCATTTAGTAAAGTGTCATGTTCGAATTGGGAATTCTCTCGTGAGGTTTACGGAGATACTATCGTTACGCAGGTACCAAATAACTGGCAATTTAATTAACTTTAATAATAATTGACATCTTCTTATTGCTCAAAAAAGTATGAGTAGGCTAATACATGTACATTAAACGATTCTATGTATAATACATGCTCGTATTATACACTGCAATTTTTAAAGACACATCTGTCACAAGCAGAGAAAACGCATTAATTATTTACATGATTTTATCCCAAACACGAACTAAAGATTTGCAGAGACATGAACACAGAGTACGGTATATTTATCAGCAAGCCTCGCTGAATTTGAAAAAAAAATCGAATAAGTAATATAGCAAGTGAAACAAAATAGAAAAAGAAATCGTTTAAGCATATGTGTGTATATGTTGCATTCAAAACCTAACCGAAACTGGTTATGTGAAAGTGCATTGACCTATAAGAAAGTCAATGTCACATTAATGTAGGTCATAGCGATTAGACAAGGATATAAAGATGACATCAAACGATGGACTTAGTTTTGAAATAGTTAATTATGCTGTTACATTAAATTCATGTTTCCTACTTAATTAGCATGATAAAAGAATATAATCATTTAATTTTGTGACATCTGATATATGTCAGGTTATTCGGTTACATGTCAGAGCAAACACTACCGCAAAGGTTTTATTTGTATACTGTGTAATTTTGTAATTTAATCTCAGTCACACGAGAACAGTCGTATGTAAAACATTAAATCTATAGAAGATGTGCCTAATAAAGGAAAAAAAAGATGTGCCTTATAAAGGAAAAAAAGGAAGAAAGAATGATAATCAAAAAAATTAACAAGAAAAAGGGTACTGAAACAGTGACTGGAAAGCGGGTGCCTTTAAATCGATGGAAAATACATGACAAAATCAAACCATTGACCTTAAGGTGACAAAGTTCATTGGTGATTGCTGAGTGGATTTTATGATTTTCTCTCGGGATAAAGCAATATCATCGATCGCACATCTGCAAAAAATCGATATTGATGAAAATAAACAAAACCACGGAAGGATTAACGAAATCTAATATCCAAAAAGAGTCTGTCAGTTTTAAAGAAATCCATCATTATTCTGACTACTACTATGGTTGCCTATGCAAAGATCTACAACAAAACAATTTCACGTGCCAGACAGACGAGTATATTATTTGTTCAGATTATTAAGTAAACCCATAATATATCGAAACCTTTCTTGTTTGTTCTGTGACAAAACACCTGTAACTTATAAGAATGAACTTTTTGATCTAAAATACACACACGTTCTCGGGCGATCTTCTGATGAGTTTGTTTATGAACTATATTTAAATCGCAAGGTATTTGGAAATTTTTTCTTTGATTGAAAGCGCGTTCATTTCTTCGAGACTATAACATTAACGGGACATTGATTATTAGCATTCAATGCACCAGGCATTTAAACATTTTTCATTATAGGAAATTAAAGGAGATTTTATAGAATGTTCTTGGAGTGTCCGAACATTACTGTCAGAAATGATAATATAAGAAACATGAATACATGCATTTCATGATAAAAATAAACATTAGTAATTGAATAGCACCAAGGACATCTCATTTATTTTCATGCTTTGACATGAACTTTTTGAGAGACGATACTATTGAAATATTTTTCCTTTAATACCCCGTGGAGATAATATAGTCTTTAATCCACGCAGAATAAAAAAAAACAACCCCGTTAATTTAATATTAACAAAACATATATATATTAATAGTTGGAAAAGGAAACGCCTTCTTATTTTAAACGATTCTGTGGTTGTTTGAAATTGTAAAGGAAAATTGATATTTATATTAATACACATGTATGTATGATTTCGATAGTTTTACCTAGTGTGTGATTCAGCATGGCTGCGCAGCACCTCCAAAACACTCTACTTCTTTGGCCGTCTCCTCGGTGCTGTGGTGTTTGGTCAGCTCTCAGACATGTGAGTAAAATTCAGTTTATTTACGAAAGACAATTTACACAATGCAAGACCTAATATCGGTCAACCCACTTGTTTTTATGACCTTTTTTTCATTTGCTTCTTCAGATTTGTTCTTCATAGATTTTGCTGCGCTTGACATATTCTTACGATTTTCTTCTTTAGTTTTGGTCGCCATCTAATGTTCTTTGTGCTTGACATAATTTTAAAAAAAAATTCTGACATTTTTTGTAAATGTGGTCGCCGTCTAATGTTCTTTGCTGGACACATTCAAAAAACTTCATTTTTTTCTTCAGATTTGGTCGCCGTCCAATGTTCTTCGCCGGGTTGCTGATGTTGCTCATTGTTGGATGTGTTGCGGCCGCCTCACCGTCTATGTTTGTCTTTATTCCGTTCTACATACTCCAAGGAGCCGCTCAAACGGGGCTATTTCTGGTCGCTTACACAATGTGTATGTAATTTGCCCTCCTTTGGAAAAAAACCCAAAACATTTGATGCATATTTTAAATTAGTAGAAAGCCCGTTTCATACAGTGAAAGATACTTTGACCGTTAGAAATTAGGCGATATTGTATTTTGCAAAGTACATGTACATGGTTAGTTGATTCTAATCATTCAACAAAGAGTTGCAATGCAGAAAACATGTACGTGTACATAGAAAAAAAACCCCAAAGTTAACAAGGGGAACATTTCAGGGATAATTATTATATTAAAAGCAATTAGGAAGACTAGAGCTTTTTCTAGTCAAAACATTCTGGATTTACCGACACAGTTCAGTTCAGTTCAGATGATAAACTGGATTATTATGGCCATACAATACATATACACATGATATACGTTCAAAGTCAATTAAAGCGTTGCAGAGAAATACCAATTAAACTGAAAAAAAAATATCATTTCAAAATTAAGGACACTTTGAAAAGAAAATTTTAACTTTAACTAATTTTATGAATGACCCCGTGATCCATTTTCAAGGGTATTTCTATATGAAGTCTTCCTAGAGTACCTTGAAGAGTCTTGTTGTTCGATAAGGCTGCCCTTATGATAAACGAGAAACTATCTATTTCCCATTGCTGACCTTATGCTTCTTTAGATGATCTCACAGCGTGGTGATCTTACTGCGATTAGAAATCGCTTAGGTTTGGATTTTTGTTTCAACCAATTGTTTGAAATGTCTGCTGGATTTATCAGTATGGGCGGATTTGGTTCAAGGACTTTGTTCCAAGATATAAAACAAAAGGACACGAAATATAAAGTAGTTCATTTCTTCCCATTTCCCAGCGTCCAAGGATGGGAAAATAAGCGTAACTCAACGTTCACAATTAGTAAATAACGTGGGAATTAACGAATTCCTCACCAAAAGCACTGCTCAAATAAGCATAAAATGATAATCAAAGAGCAAATGTATTGTTTGTCTTGTATTGAAAATCTACTACATAACTGTAAAATAAATTGGCGGAGGATCTTTTCAAACTTTATATAAAAAAAATTGTTGTTGGAACAGAACTAAATGTAATTAATTTTTAAAAAAATAATTAAAAATGTAATCAAGTGCATTGGCAATATAACACAGTGGCTCTCCATCTATAAAATAACATAATTAGAAAAAAGACAAAATTACAAAACTCAATACAATGAAAAATCAAATCAAAAGAAAATACGAAAACCATCATGTCTTTTCTAGGTACTGAGTTGGTGGGCCCGAGTTACCGGGTCCTGGCCGGGTTCCTCATACAGGGTTTCTACAGTATTGGTTACATGGCCCTGTCCGGGGTCGCTTACCTCATTTACGACTGGCGGTACATCGAAGTGGCCATCACTCTACCCGTTGTCCTGTTTGCTGCCTATCTATGGTAAATATTGCCAAAAAAAGTTATTAATAGAGCGAATAGATAGACTTAGGAGAAGTCAATCTTTCTTTATTGACGTTTTATCTAGCTACTCCTCGTATTTTCTCTTCTATCATTCTTTTTTTCTTTCGAGTGTAGAAAATAGCAAACATTCTCATACTAAAACAATGTTCTGAGTAATAAAAAAAAAATTGCAGAATTTTAAATTTTGTGTATAATAGCATACTCCCAGAATCAATTCGGTGGTTGCTCTCCAAAGGGAGAGAGGAAGAGGCCAAAGAGATCATCAAGAAGGTAGCAGAAACCAACAAGGTGTCAATTACAGAGGACATGTTGGAGGATCTCAGGTCTCCGAGTGAGAAGCAGAAGGAGGCAGCAGACGACAGGAAGTACACGTTTGTGGACTTGTTCCGGCCGTTTCGCATGCTCATACTGTCTCTGAACGTCTGGTTCAATTGGTAAGTATATCAAAAAAGATCTAAGATATATATACAAGAATATATACAAAAACCACCCTCTGTCACCTAATATTTAAAAAGCACCAATAATCATGCTAAGACCAAGTATGTCTATAGTAATATTTAGTATTCATTTTCGTAATAAAGAAGTAATTACTTGTAACTTTAGGTTGGTGAATGCAATGGTGTACTATGGCCTAGCCCTAGGGACAGACAACTTGGGAGGGGATCCATACATCAACTTTATGATCGCGGGTGCCGTGGAGATCCCCGCTTACATCATGTGTGTACTGTGCCTTAACCGGGTGGGACGCAAAAAGCCGCTCACAATCACCATGATTTTCGGCGGAGTCAGCTGTATCGCGTCAGCTTTTGTGCCGAGCGGTAAGTCTTCCTTCATCAGATTTATAACTTTATTAAAGTTGAATGATATCAATTTTTTTGGCAAATGAGTACTGGATATTGGCAATTATTTTGAAAAAAAAATCCATCAAAACGATAAAAAAAACCCTCATAATATTTTCACTTGAATGCATTGTATTTAAACTCTTGTTTTTTTATTTTGGTTTTTGGTAAATGTGATTATTTTTTAAATAATCATTTGGCGATGTTCTTTTAAGAAGACAATTGTTGCGGATGTAAATATTGGCGCTTTCTATATTTCGCGTTGTTAATTTTGTTAGTGATTACTTGTTGTAGCGTTCTAAAAAAGATTTTTTTTTACTAATATTGAATTTGGCGTATATAATCTCATGTTTGCAAGCAGTTTGCTAATGTCTTGATCGATCATTTATGAAAAACACATGAAGTTTTAATAAAAGTGTATTTAATATTTGTCCGGATAGGTGGTTAGTAATAAATGACGCAATGTTTAAAAAGCCCTAATTAACTGTTGTGTTTCCCTTTTTTTTTTTTTACAAAAAAGAAAGAAATCTTATCCTTAAAAAATGCAAGACATAGTAAACAAATACCTTTTTTTTTTTTTTTTATTAAACTACCCTCAGAAAAATTTATTTCATATTGATAAAAAAAATTTTTTCAATTCAGATTTGGTGGCATTGAAAGTGACGTTAGCGATGCTTGGAAAGTTTGGTATTACAGCATCGTACGCCATTATCTACCTCATGGCAGCTGAGGTTTTCCCAACGGTCGTCAGGTAAGGACTACATTGTTTGAATTGCTTCATGTTTCTGTACAACGACGGTATTTAACTGTGCCATGAACCTCACATTCTTTTGTTTAGAAGTCATCGGGGTTTTTTTTTCGAGCTAAAAGATAGGGAAACTTTTAAAGACATGTTTCCGCCAAAATTAATATCTTATATTGGATAAGGTTACATTTCTACATCACATGTCAAATGACTTCACAGAATCGATTACAATGGATGACTGTGTAAATTTAAAATTTGATACAAACCTTTAAGCAAAAAGTCTTCCATCAAACTATCCATGGCGTAAGTGAGTTTTATTTTCTAATGCTTGAAAGGGGGGGGGGGGCAATCGAGTATAGATTCTTAATTTTAGATTCATTAAAAATAAACCACAGACATTTCCCTATAACATAGGAATTAGTCAGTATAACTAATAGATATATAGAATTGTATAATAAATACATAAGATGATACAAATATCGGCGTTATAAATGTTGCAGAAACATAGGAATGGGCATATCCTCAATGTCCGCCCGTATTGGCGGCATGTTGGCTCCTCAGATCCTGGATCTCGGGGCTGTCTGGGGCCCACTTCCGCTTCTTCTGTTTGGTGTTTTGTCTGCTGTTGCTGGGAGTCTAGCTCTTCTACTTCCGGAAACGAACGGAAGGCCCCTTCCTCAAACCATTGAAGACGTCACACATCCGGAGAAACTGTAAGTCACGTGATCTTTTACTTACCAAGGTATTTTTTTCATTACCTTGTTTTTACATTCCAGTAATTTTGTTAATGATTTACATGATGTTCTTGTCATATTCTAAAATTATTATTTTATTTTTATTTTTCAGAAAACATCGTGATGATATGACCTTGGACATTCGGTTAAATGAAAAAGAAAAACAAAATATATAGAACTGTTTATTTAAGCTGTATCATTTTATAAATGATCAACTCATTGTCTTACATCCATACTAGCTTCATTAAATAAATAAAAAAATGTCATCCTGTTGCTTTTTTTTAGTTACTCTACATATACATGTACTGATATGGTAATATTTTTTTTCGTTTTATGTTTTTTTTTTATATGTTATTATTAGTTGATTGCAAGTAATTTTTATTTATGGATATGAATTATAAAATCGAACTTTATTGCACAACTACATGCATACGGTGTTTAATTCAAGGTTGCTCAAATTTGAAATATCATATGGTATACATATATTGTGTTGTGACTCTTTGTGTTTAAGCATACCTTATTATTGGTATTATTACTATTACATGTGTGTATTGCGGTTTGTATCTTACACTGCCAATAAAATCTATTTATTATTCTACAGTATGTTCCATACATGACCGATTCTAATAAAAATGTATTTCGTATACAACATTCCTTTAAATTACCAATTTCTGTAATACTTTAAACGAGAGAAACATCCTTTACTTTTATTTTCTCATCGTAAATCTTGTATTACTATTACATGTGTGTATTGCGGTTTGTATCTTACACTGCCAATAAAATCTATTTATTATTCTACAGTATGTTCCATACATGACCGATTCTAATAAAAATGTATTTCGTATACAACATTCCTTTAAATTACCAATTTCTGTAATACTTTAAACGAGAGAAACATCCTTTACTTTTATTTTCTCATCGTAAATCTTGAAAACCAAAAGATTCGTTAAAGGAAGTACTATTTACTTTTTTAAAAAAGTCTATGAAAATTCCTATGCTCCAGCTTATTATGGATTTTTTCAATAACAACAATATTGAATAATTTTTAGATTTTTGAACTCCTAAATATATGTAGCACTTGTAGCCTACTTGTAATATAATAGTATTACTATATATTACTCTTGCTTTAAATTTATGCGCCATCATGCTTAACGAATGCACATATGAATATCTTAAAAACGAACAACTTGGTGAAAAAGGACAAAAATGCTTTCTGATGGGGATCGCATAAACCTAGTTAGAGAATGCAAAATGACATACTCTAGAATTACGAGTGAACAATACAATGACACAACTAGACAACCATAAAAATATTGCCGAGTAAATCAAGATTATATCAAGATTTATAACAGGTATCATATATATCTCTGATTTCTATGCAGTCGAAGGGGTGGGGGTGTCGAAAAATAAAAGAGAGACAACTCTTCTAACCAAATATATGAATCACATAAATGGACATGTAGTTATTTCACTTAATGCAGGGTATGCAAAATATCAGCGAGTAACTAACGATATTTCAGTGTGTTTCATCCCCTACGCGGACAGGATCTTGCGACTCTTTGGACAGTTTCATGTACTAGTTATTGACTGTGCTATTGCAAATGATTACACCACATCAGCCATAGAATATGTGTTCACATACTTACATATATAATTTTTTCTATCTCTTAAGAGCAATGATTGTGAGTCATCATTCTATAGAAACTGACATATTAAAATCCACATAATTCAGTTCTAACCAGTTTATCGATCGGTCGAAACCCTCAGCAACCTTAGAAAAATCATTGACTGCACGAAATAATCATGATGCTGTCAGACTTAACTTTTCATATAAATGACTTTGGCTATTTCTTTTAACTAACGTATAGATGTACGTTACCAATAATTTAGTTACCATTGCTTTCTTTTTACGACCAAATCATTAATTTGTTAAAAGAAAAATGCAAATGTAGACAATAAAATGTTTTCTTAAATGATTAATGCGTGATATAAAGATAGCGATCATAAATTAACATAACGAAATGCAGATTTTGTAATTTTTTCTACAATGCCACTACCTTCATTCCCGCATGAATCAACAAACAGAGCATTTTACTCTGTAACTAAAAACAAACATTCTTAAAGTATTGCATGAGCTAAGTACATGTATGTCCGGCCAACCCAATTTTAAAATGAATGCCGTTTTATGCGCTAAAATGATCGAGGTTTCAAAATTAATTCTGATTTTTTTTTCGACCCCCCCCCCCCCCCCCCATTATTCTTACATGTATGTGTTCGTAAGACGCTAAAATCAAAAGATCTCAATCTTTATTATGAATAAGACTACATTGGTATAGGGTCTCATCTTTTTTTATTTAGCAATGAGTTACGCTAGTGAATTGTCTTTTACCAACCTAGTTTACCGTTTTCAGGTAAATCAATCAAGCATGCGCATTAACCCGCTTCAACCTACATAATTTTCGGCAGTAACCTTCATGAAGACTCGGCTGACTTTTAAAGACTTAAAAAAAATTCAACTTTTTATTTAAGTTTTAGCATGGCATTTTTCTGGTGTCATTTGCTTGCAAAAAAGAAAAAGAAAAACTTAATGCTCCGATTTGACTTCAATTTTTTATTGAATTTCTTCTGCAGGCCTAACTTTGTTTATCTCAATTGTTAACAAAGAGTTTACCATATTTCAAATTATTTTAGTCATTGAAATATAATGAAATTTAATCATATAAAAGTATCTTTAAACTTGTAACTATTCTCAATTTATAAGTTTGTCAGTATGATCCATTTTACGTTGCACGACCTATAGATTGCATCCCATCAATCACTTGTCCGAAAATAGATTTCCTATTGCACTGAACCAGTTATCAAATGCATATTTACTAGTATGTGCTACTTTGAAGACAACGGTATATAATTGGCATTATATTCAAACTATGTAAATGACATTAACAATTTGATTTCTCATGCTGAAAAAAAAATGAACTTAATTTTTTTAACAGCTCTAAATAAATATTTTGTATTCAAGGAATGACATGTCATAATACAAATGAGTATTCAGTTTGTCTGCCAAAGAGAGCATTTTTTTTTGGAATAATTACAGATCCATGTATTTAGACTCATCGGCATGCGAAACAGTCGGTTGATATGTGGATATATTCAATCCCACTGTGTATCTTTTCCTCTATTTTTTTTTTAAAATATGAAATCTATTGTAATTCATGCAGAAACTGACAAGATTCTATAAATCTAAGCTACCCAGTAAAAAAAAAAACCCGACCCTGTCCCCATAATTATGATGTATGCACAATTTAATCGATCTTTATGGGATGAGAAAATAAAATGACAAGAAATTATATTGTATAGATCACACCATGCTTTCCAAAACTCTTAAACAAATAAGGAGAAAACACCATAATTGATATACCTGTATTTATTGCATTTATTTCTTTGTCACTAATTACCAGTATATCACGTTTACAATTCGACCACTCGGTTTGTACATACAGAACATGGATGAAATTCAAGTTCAGGATGCTACATAATTTACAATTCCCTCTTCAAAATCAATATTATACGGTGAACCGCCTAAGCTACGTGAATACACAATGATATATCACGTATAAATCTGTGTTTCTCCCTACCGGCGTATGATGGGTCATTGATCTACAAAACGTTCATTCATACCTCGCTACATTCGGAACTAATCATCATTTAAAAAATATTAACATAAATTGTTTATTTTTAAATTGTCCTAATGTTCCTTCGAATCAGTTCTGACGCCAACTTTAAAAATACTCCATGCAATATATGCATTGTATCGCATCAGGGGGGACTATTTTATGGCTACGTAATCATAAGTAAACGAAAGCAACCTCGATGTGTATTGAAGACATGCAAGATTTTATGCTAGTGTGATATGACCTATATTCATCGAACCTCCTCTCACACGAATAGTTGGCCGCAGAGCTTTCATTTCAAGGTATGTCATTTTTTTAAGACTTGGCTTTTATCAAAATACAATGTAATAAACATTGTTCCGCAAGTCTGCCCATTAAACATGGCTAACATTGTTTAAATTCGTTGTACAGAATGCTAATGTAATAATGTAAACAAGAGTGTGTAATGTTTACCTGAAGCAGAATGTATAAAACTGTGTAACGTCTCTTGTTAATGATTTTATTTATCTATTACGATGCTAACCATAAAGCACCAAGCGATAGAGAGATAGGTTTAGAGAGTGAGAGAAAAAAAAGAGAAAATAAAGGAAGAGAGTGTAAAAATGTGTAAATTCCTATCCTTCCTATAGAATAGAATGGCGTTCTGTCAATTATTTTTAGAATTCTGTTTGTTATTAGTTTGTGAAGGTCGTTTTTTTTCCAGAATATCTGGACCACTAACCGTCAATTGAAGCATGAGTGTGCTTTCGTGTGTGTCGACTGCATATTTAACTATTGAATGCATGCATGTTCTTTATAAATGAATAAAAAGGCCTTCTCTGGCTCTTGATTCCTTAGATTACACTACATGACTTCACATCGGCCAAGGATATTTATGGCGAATAGCTAATGCTATGTTTAATGCTGTTATTCATTGCCTCTTCATCGAAAATTCAACTTGTTGTGAGCACATGATATCATTCAAACTCAATGAAATTAAAGTAGATAGTATATTTTTTTACAGAGTTGAATAATGTTTAAATGTAGTTATAAGCTATATCATATCATGCATATACATGTACATCAGTGGCGTCGGAAGCATATTAAAATTGGGGGGGGGGGGGAGCTACACTTATCAAAAATCTTGACAGGCAAAAACAATTCTTCTGGTTATGGTTATGTATAACTTTGCAAAAGAAGGGGGGGGGGACTAGTCGAAAACTTTCACATTTTTTGAATTTTGGCAAATTGATTTTTAGGATATAATTGTCTTATGGACTCGCGATACGTTTTCGGACCCTTCAATATGACCATATGGACAAATAAGGGACCTAGTAGGACTTACGCTAAACCTGTAAAATAACCATCAATGAAATGGTTATGCTGTAATTTCCATTTCGTCTTTATCAATAATTTAACCTTAGTGTAAAACATATATGGCAAGAGGTGGAAAATTTCTTTAATTTTGGAATATCATGGAAGATAATAGTATTAGGGTTCCATTATGAAAATAATGTCAAAACTAGAAGGTTGAATAATATTTTGTCATTTATCTGCTTTTTAATTTATAAATACAAAATGTCTTGTAGAATAAATCAAGAAAGAATGTCAAAAGAAAATTTAAAATATTTTGTGAAAAATAACTTAATTGTGGAAAATTGTGTTCTTAAAAAAGCTGGAAGTATTACATGTTCTGATGATATGTACTATACTTTAAGTAATTATATTATGTAACTTGTGTGTGAATCCCTTGTCTCTTGTCTTTGTGGAAAAGATTGTATATATATATTATATCTTGTAATACTAATGTTTAAGCTATATTTGATATTGTATTTCTGTTGAAATTTGAAATAAATTATGGAAAATTTAAAAAAAAAAAAACAAAAACAAAACCTTAGTGTCTCCAAGTGTTACGAATAATTAAGTTTGATTGACTGTTTCAAATCGATAATCTGGTAGGTAAGTATGTAAATAATTTCTCTGGGAGGATGCATAATTCAAGCTTTATTCAAGGCCGAAGACGCTTGTGTTTAAACCTATATAGTATTATACATGTACCATGAAATATTTTGAACAACACTTGAAATTATCATATTACGAATATAATGTCATTTCATGTATGAAGATCAAAAGAATTGCCAACTGTATATATGTCATGAAAGAATTGAGAGTGCATTTATGATTAATCACGTTAAAACAATCCAGAAGTAAGTCGTACTATAAACCCTTTAATTATTCCACTTGACACTTATATTTTCACATGACATTCATATTTTCTCATGACATTCATATAAGTTAATGTTGGTTCTGTTTTCTGCAAGAAGCCACTTAAAAGTATTTGTAAAATTTGTAAAGTAATTTGAAATTTTTGATGCGGTGAATGAAGCTCGCCCAGTGTAACGCTTGCCATTGCTCTGTGATGGAACAAATAGTAGAATAAGCATTAACATGTATCTTTCAGCAAAAATATGAGAAAACTTCTCTCAATACCGAGGCATGGGGTGGTTGTCTCTTTCAAACAATCCACGGCCACGGCACAGCGTAAGGAGAACCTGCCAGATGACACACCCACACAGCCTAAACCGTTCACAGATATACCAGGACCAACGGGGATGTACAATTTGCCTGTACTTGGGAATGCCTTTCATTTTGCTCCTTATCGTAAGTTTACTATTTATTTTTGTTGCCGGGAGATATTCTTGTATTAAAATTAAAAAAATAAGAAATGCAACCCCCCCCCCAAAAAAAAAACAAACCAAAAAACAACAACAAAAACAAAACAAAACAAAACAAAACAAACAAAAAATCCCTCCAAAGAGAAAACTATGCTAATTATTGACTTGTACTTGAAAACTCCTATCAATTTGCTCCTTATTTCAAGTTTATTCTTTGTCTTAAGTTTTCATTGTTTTTTTAAACACAAGTAATTAAAGGGTTTTAATTAATTTTAAAATGCATGATTGACAAATAAAATTATCAGTATATAATTGATATGGTTGTACAGAATGATACATTGTTTGAAAAATATGATCTATATATATTTGATAATTTTAGATTAAACGTCTTCATTAATTTAAAAGATTCAGAAATGATATTTAATTGTTATAAAATGATGAAATTTGATTTTTTAGTGAAAAGTGGGGACTCCCACTTATATTTCCGGGAACTACACAAGCAGTATGGTAAGATTGTGCGAGTTCGTCTGGGACCTAACCAAACCGTGATGTTATTCGATCCCGAACTAATCAGTCAAACCATAGCGAACGAGGGTGCCTATCCAGTTCGTCGTTCAGTCCCCATCATGGAAACATACGTAAAACGAACAAAGAGAAACATGCTTAGTGTACAGTACGTCCATTCTATACATAATCTATTACCGTAATTTAACTGGTTATTGCCTCGATAATCTAATTTTTGGTGGGTTTTCTTGCGATCACTTAAACGTCGAGAAATGCCTACGTAGGAAACATATTCGGTACTTTTTGTTATTAAAGACTTTTTAATCGCACAAAAAAACTTTAGCAAATAAAGAAAGAGTGTCATATTTTTCTTATTTCGCATTTTTGCGACACGCAAAAAAAAAACCAAACCAAAAACAAAAACAAAATACCAAAAAAAAAAACCCCCAACAAAAACAAACCAAACAAACCACAAAACAAAACACAAGCGATTGTACGGCAATTTGTTTCATTGAAATACATATCTGATTTTATTAATAATGTTTGATTTTACGAGGAACGGACCGGACTGGCAGAGTTACCGTAGTGCAGCACAACAGAGTGTCAAACCAACCATCATAAAGAACTACATAGAACCACAGGCTCAGTGTGCAGACGACCTTGTCACGTGGATAGAACAATATGGCAACAACAATCCCGAGGTCAAATTCGCATTTATGTGCTATTCTGCTGATGGTAATGCAAGTGATTCTTAACATGTGCAATTGTTTAATTTAAAGCATGCTTTAATTTTACGTATGTTACACGATGTGGCATATACCTTGGGACAGTTTGTTATATCATACGATATAAATAAAACTTGGATAGCCAATCAAATGAGGCAGTACAATCAAAATCACATTATAAGATTAGAATTTAACCATAGAAATTACCAAAGATGATCTTTATTTTCTTAGCAAATGCCGTATTGACGTTTGACAAAAAGATTGGATTTTTAAAGAATAGTGAAAATCTCGACCCTGAACTTGAACTTTTCTTGAACAGCATCAGGCAGTTTATGGCACTGATAGGCCAAAGTATCTTTTCCTTGCCATGGTATAGACTTTGGCGGACAAAACTCTACATGGATTTCGAGAACGCCACCAATAATGTCTATAGGTACGTAATGTGTGTAGTCAGTAACTTAAGGTCAGACGCGACCTATCTTCCTTTTTTTTTTTGCATTTTCTCCACAATGTGAAGATTTTCACTTAGTAATTTTATAATTATATTTTTATGTTATATGATATTATTTAGATAAAAAGAGTTCAATTGAAAATGTATAGTATGGCTTTATCAATAAGCACTCAAGTGCATTTAGCGTGCTATTTTAAGAAAAATTCGAAATATTCTAGCTCCGAAAAGAGCCTGGTAATGTACCCTGAATTTTTGGGAATTAACAGGTTTAAATATTAATAAATAAGGAATAAAATATCAAGGAAAATTATATAATATTGAGGAACGCCTCGTGTTTTCTTAATGACAGTTTCAGTTCTTTGAATTTTCTGTTATCCTACCATACTCATCGGGAAACTGATCGTCGGCGTCATATAACGTTTACCATTTTGTAAAAAGTATGTTCTCTCAAGAACTACAATGCTACAACTTGTGATGTCCTATAGTAAAATATCTAAATTGTTCAAACTGTGACCGCTAGACCAACACATATACTAGGGGCATATGAGGAGGGTCAAAATTAAACCAAGTAAAAATATAAGGAAAACTCTTTTCAAGAGCTACAATTTGTGATACAGTAAATATGTACATTTTGTATAATAGCACGGTTTCAAGCTGGGTAAATGTAGTAAAGCAGATTGATGACCAACATGTAGCATCAGAATATCTACACTATATGTCCTATATTTTTGTTAATGATAATATAACAAATGAAAGAAAAATATGTGTGATGGTGATATACTGTGTTATTGTAAGAAAATATATTTGATGTAACCATCCATACAGATTTTGAGCGATATATGTTTGAATTCAGTCATAATTTCCTCATTACTTTTTCGAAATTTTACTCATTTAAATTTCATTTAACTTAAAACTGACTTATATGAACGCTTAACCAGTGATAGACTGATACTCAAATTTTGGTTGACTATTAGAAATGCCTTTATTAAGAGGACATGTGGTGATCACGAACAGTAGTCCAAAATAAAAATAAAAATAGGTGCAGGGCCAACACAGACCTCTAAAAAATTGGAGGTAGGATCAGGTGCCATGTCGGAATAAGCATCCTAATTTAAGCATACAATTGAAGCATTTTACATATTAAAAACGGAATAATAAATTTTGACCAAAATTGTGACCAGGCTTCTCAAAGTAGCTCAGTCTACTTTGCCACTATGGCCATGTAATGCATTGCATTAAATATTTCATTCTCCGGCGAAGGATATCCCAGTAAAATTGATATTCATTCCTAAATGTTTTATAATAATGTAACACAATGAAAAAAGTTACGCTCTTATAAAGGTTACAAAAACAAAGATGGTGACTTCCTAGGACTTTCCGACAAACGGAAATCAAGCAATAAATGTGACAGGAGCTATCATTAAATTTTTTTATTAAATTTTAGAATAAGTGAAAAGTTTATAGGGGAAGCAAGAATTGAATTACTTCAGAAAAGTAAAAATGGCGAATTTGACATAGCCGAAAGTGACCTGACCGTGTTGAAATGCCTTCTTCAAGATAATCGATTAACCAATCAAACCATAACGGATGTAATGGCAGCGTTCCTGTTTGCAGGTGTAGAACAGGTAAACTAACTCTCTCTCTCTCTCTCTCTCTCTCTCGATCGATCGATCGAAATTCGCGCGCATATTCCTGTTGGATCTTAACATCATTCCAGATTTGGGTGTAAGTTATTTTTTAGAAATACATGTACTGCAATGATTTTTGTTCATAAATATATACTATTAACTATCTGTGTGCGTTCTACTATCGTCCGAATTCATGTCAATTTAATCAGAAATTTTAAGAAAAAGTGAAAGAGTTTTACTTCAAAATGTAAAATTTTTAGTACATGGTGTATTTTATTACTTAATAGCATTAATGTAACAAACTGCAGTGATTATATTCCCCCTAAAGGT
The DNA here is from genome assembly GCF_963853765.1 of Magallana gigas. Lineage (NCBI taxonomy): Eukaryota > Metazoa > Mollusca > Bivalvia > Ostreida > Ostreidae > Magallana > Magallana gigas. The sequence goes on along the minus strand of NC_088861.1, from coordinate 12,829 downwards.
ATCCCAGGCTTTGATATGGATGTTTTGGTTGCTTGGAAAGTCTCCCGAGAAGCAAGCAAAGCTTTATGAAGAAATTTCTTCTAACATAGGCTCATCCCCAGTCACTGCCGCAAACCTCGGATACTTACCTTATCTAAAGGCCTGCGTCAAGGAATCATTCAGGTTTAGAACTCTAACATTAATAGTTCATCTTATTTTTTTAAATGAAGTTGAATACGCATTGCAAATGAATGAAATAAAAATTTTTTTCTCATAGATGTGTTCCACCGGTGGCTTCCGGTACAGCAAGAGTTCTTCAACTTGATACGGAAATAGGAGGGTATTTGATTCCCAAAGGGGTGAGTAGCATTCAGTTAGAGAATTACTGTGGAATCATTTTCATTCGAGGGTGCTAATTTTCGTGGATTTTAGGGAATTTTGCTCATTCATGAAGATATATTTGCGTCAGTTTTCAGTTTCAGTAAGAAAACTAACACTTTTCAGGGTTTTTTCAGTCGAGGATGTAATTTCGTGGGGCAGGGGTGGAGTGGGTACCCTCAAACACCAAAACAAATTCAAATGATTCCACAGTATTTAATTTTAGAAACAGTACAGACAATTATATCCTCGCCAGGCTGATGTTTACTCATTGTGATTGTTACAATATTTTCTTTAAGGAGGCTAGATGGCCAATAAATGACCCATCAGATATGCCTTAAAATTTTACATATGCTAGTTTTGGCCATAAACGATTTATAGAAGAAGAAATATTCCAAATAATTTGGATTTTTAAAAAATTGAATTTGAGTATTTTATATATCTAGAGTGTGCAGACCCTCGTCTACATGAGATTAATTTAGTCTTCGAATGACCGATAAATGAATAAAATCTGTATATATACGGTAAAAAAATTATAAAACGTACAAAATGATATAGAAGTTTCTAAATTAACCATTCTAGCTACTGTAGGTTATTTTTACTTTATTGAATTATGTAATCTTTGCTTTGCTGTAAGTGTGGCTTTATTAATGTACATTTTTGCATAAAAATATCGCAAACGTTTAGGATCGGCCAAAATAATCATTGAACAAGTTCCAAATTGTGTTGTTTACAAATTCTATAGTGATCATGTAGGATTTAGTAATGACTCTGTTGCTAAGAAAATATAAGTAAAAATTTCCATTTTCAATAAGTAATGGATTTCTTGTGTTCTTATTTAAATCAGTGTATACAAAATGTGTCACCTCTGCCTGTTAAGAGTTAGCTACAATTGTGAAGAATTCAAAGTATTTTAGACATTACATTATAACCAGCTATTATATATTTTGCACGGCCTCAGTTTGAAATTGTAAAAGTGGCTGGTTTGCTTTTATCTCCAGACAACTGTAATGTTTGGCAACAACACATTATCGATGTCAGAAGAACAGTTTGCAAACCCTGAAGAGTTTCTACCTGAGCGCTGGTTAGACTCAAACGACCCCCAGAAACAGAGACAAATGGGTATGTGTGTTTTGCCATTCGGGATAGGAAAAAGAAACTGTATGGGGAGGCGATTCGCCGAACAGGAAATCCATTTGGCAACAATTAAGGTAATTTGCATATTATTTTTTCAATGAAAAGATGTGATTTCTAATGCATGTATACTGTAAATTTTGAATATTATTTATATACAATATACATAACACTTTAAAAATGTTAGCCTTTGTTTAAACTACGATACCTAATATTTAAAATATCTTTCTTCCGCTGTTTCGAATGATTAATATTTTCCAGATTTTGCAAAATTTCCATGTTGAAGTGACAGATGACTGCCGTTATGCTAAGCCTACTTACACAACATTTGCTGAGCCAGACCGACCAATCAAATTCATTTTCGATAAAAGATGAAATCAAAGGAATTGTTATTTATTTAATAATGAACTGTACATATCTTCTTTTTTTTAAAGAAAAATGATTTACAAATTGCTCTTGTTTATGATGCACATTAAAGAACATAAAAATGAGACAATGATTGGAGAAAAGATGGTTGTTACATGTAATGAACAATTTATAAAATTACAAACATTTGATAATAATGCTAGATGCAAACATATGACCATTTTAACAAATAAGTCACCTTATTAAAAATACTATTACTAAATTTAGTATTTTATTGTACATCGATTACACATGAATTTTATGTTTGCCTAAAACCGAATATTCGTGCAAGTGCTAAAATGACATTCTTGCACAAGTTCAAAGTGCTATCCCTCACAAAGAAACCGTAAATGCCATATTATATGTATTGGCTGTATTTATTGAGATATGTTAATTAAAACAACCCCTAATGGCAATTTGAACTCCTTTATGGTTTGAACAAAAATCCTTTTGAATTTCAAAGTAAGAAATGCATGTTCTAAATCAAACTCCTGTAAGAAATATCTTCAAAACTACGGAAGGATTTACAGATTTAAAGGATCTTCTGTAGTTCATATAGGAAAACATTTATCCTTTTGGTTTAATTATCATATCCAAGTACATGATTTTGAAGGTAAATACTCAACCAGTGAAGGGAGAAAATTGGTTAAATTCTCTTTGGGCAATGGTCTATGATATGAAATAAATAGTGTTTTTTTTTTATAGAAACCACACCTTAACCGGATGCCAGAAAACAATGTACCACTAACAAAATTAAATGTGCTAAAAATGAGATGAGAATAAATAAAATTATTTTAATCAAATATATTAGAAAATCAATGTTAAAACAATTTTATTCTAAGATTAAACTATATAGGAAGTACAATGCAACAAAAAGCAAAACACATCATCATATTTGCTAAATATTCAAGCATTCAGTTTCCTCTTAAAATATTCCAGTTTTGAACTTTAACTTTTTTATCTTAAAATTATTGATCTTAATATTTCTAATGTAGATTATTGGAAATTTGAATTTGAGTTCCATTATTTCCTTAGCCATGGTTTGCACCTACTTCTCAACCGTATGTTCATATTCATTTTTAGTTGCAAGGTTCAGGGAAAGTCTGTTAGAAACAAAAAGCATGTATATTCACAATGATCGGTCAAAATATGAAGTTAAGTGTAAAGGATGATGATGATGATATAATATATTCTGGTATTCAAGATACGGTGTTTAGATTTCTTTAACTTTTGAACTCCTCTCGAATTTCTATAGGCGCGAGTATGCAGCACCTTTTCCTTCCTGTGTTACAGTAGCTGGAAGAGTCCCAAATCTACCAAACAAAAACAATTCGCCAGAATATCAATCAATCAATCAATCAATCAATCAATCAATCAATCAGCAAATATAATCAATCAAGCAAAAGGACAATTGAAAATGATTTAAATCTACTCCACTAAATGGGTGAACAACATTTTACAGACTTACTCTAAATCTGCAGGTGAGATGTACCCTCCATGTACTTCACCAGGTGTAGCATCAGGTGGAGGAGACCTACAATTTTTTTTTTAAATAAATAGACAAAAAATAATAACCTTTTAATCCACCACATTTTTTTTACCTGTCTTTTTTTTAATGTAGAATGTAAGAGAAAGAAGTGCGGAAGCCATGATATATATGAAGCGGTGCATGTAATGTTAATAGTGATCCCCCCCCCAAAAAAAACCCCCCAAAAAACCCAATAAAGAAACAAACTATAATTGTTTTTTTTTTACCACATCTTAATCTATTTTTTGTGGGGATTTAGAATGGTCCGAAAATTGTGATGAATATGATGTTAATAGTGACATATTTATACAAATCTTGTTCCATAGCACACAATATGCATGAAACAACTGTAAAAATTGATCGAGGTCTGATAAAGGGTGTACGACAAGTATTGAATAGTGTAAATTTTAACTATAAACAATGTGTGAAAGCTTATATGTATGTCTTTTGTAAAACACAATAATTTAATTCTGGGTGTAACGCGCTTTCTGATTGGCTAAAAAATTATTTTATATCGTATAAAAAATGTTGCCTACGTCATAGTAAGACTAACGTCAAAAACGTATCAATACGCCTGACGTTACGTTTGAATTTTGTATAATTTTACGTCATTTTAAAGGTCAAATGACCGTATTTATCTACAATGAAGAGAAAAAAAATTAAATTATAAGCAATGAATTAAATATTTATTAGTTTTATACGATATAAAATGGTTTGAAACAGTTTACGCTTTTTTATAAACCGCTTCGCGGTTTATAAAGCGTAAACTGCCTCAAACCATTTTATATCGTATAAAACAAATAAATATTGAATTCATTCCTTAAATACAAATAAAAAAAAAATGGGGTATTATAATCAAATATTGTTTGAAAACTACTCCCAAAACACCGAAGCGGCAAAAGTTAGATCAGATTTACAACGAGTATATATAGAATTAACGTATTTGGATGCTTTCTGACGAAAGGCAAAGTTGTAATGAGATCGGTCTTAATGAGATACTATAACGTACTATTTTCAGTTCAATTCAAAAAAGCTATTTGGTGTACATGCAGTTTGTCTAAAGGATTATTATAACAGCGACTCCGGCTTCTTAGAATAGATGATCAGAAAATGAACAGTTATTTCCAAAATTTCATAATAGTTAATTGGCCGGAGGCGGGAGGACACAAACATCGTAATCAAAGGATGATCCCTCCGAATGTCTCCGATCTAAATTGTATGTAGTATATGTGATCACTGTCTCGTTTAAGAAATTAAATACATAGCAAAATGCATAGCAATAGAAATTAATCAGGTTGGGTTGAGACGAAGCTGCTCTACTATAATCAGTATTATACTTAAATAATGACAACATACTAATTGAACTTTACATAGCAGTCGATTTAATGCGAACCAAATATAACAGACTTTAGTAAAATACATCTTTGCAAGTTCAAGGGAGGACAGAGTAAAGTTAAATACCTGTTTTCAATTAATATATCGTTAGTTGCAGTGCTTTCTTGTGTTCTCTTTCTCTGCCTGATCATAACAAAAGACGACACAGCGAATGCTGTACTTAACAGTATACAGACCACTGCGACGGGCATCCAAATATTGACAGCACAAACCGTTTTTTCATCACTCTGCTGACATATTTCGATATACCCACACTGATCGCAGCCAGTGAATATTCTCTCCGTATTTTTAACATAGATGGAGACAAAAGAGGTCATGTTTGGATAATTTGGTCTTGCCGTGTTGATAACGGTACAGGTATAGGTCCCTGCATTTTTTGTTTGAATCCTTTCGAACAAAAGCTTAGTTTTATTAGAGTGTTCGATTTTTGGCATTTCTTCGGATTTGTTGTCTGGCCGAAAGCTCCAAGTGAAGACAGGTGGTGGATTACTAGCTGTAGTGCACTCTATTTTGAGGGGGTCCCCGATAGAATATACTGACTTGTAAGGTATCAGAGTGATTTTAGGCTTGTCTGGTCCATCTGTTATGAAATTACAAAATCATGTTTTCCATAAAAATTTTATGCACATATAATTTTCTCTTATATATCAAGGCAATAACATGTTTTTAAAATTTACTTGAAAAATTTAAAGTGAATATGCTAGCAATTTCAATAACCTTCATACATATAATTATTAACGCGGGTCTGTTTTATTTTTCCTCTAACATATAAAGATCATCTAACTAGAGCAAAGTTTTAAAAATTAGTCCAAAATTGGAAAATTATTTTATTTAACCCAAAATATGCGTACATGTATCAATAAAAATTGCTTTGCTTGTTGTCATTTCACTGAGTTTTGTTTTGTTCATAAAAATATCTTATAAAGTACGATATTTTTAACGATGAAATATTAAAAATATGATAATTGGTCTGATACTTTTCAGTAAGAATAAATTAAAATGACATCATCTGAATTATTTCAAAATGAATTAAATCTAAGAGAAATTCAATGAAATAAATAAATTTGTTTTTCTAAGCAGTAGAATTTACTTTTGTTTGTAATCCTTAGTTCTTTTTAAATAAAAACGAAAAAGATTTTATCGGTTTAAAACAATAGAATTGGAAACCATTTGAATTCATGAATTTGAAAGGATTGGGCTCTAATCGTTCAAAAATAATGAGGCATGGTTTTCGCCCACATAATTCTATCTAGTTTTGAAAAAAAAATATGCCAATATGCAACTAAAGTATCCTATAGAAAAAAAAGCTAGCAAATATATGTGAGCAAATAAACATCGAAAGAATATGGCATGATTGTATGAACATCGGTCACTTTCGGCAGAATGTTAATTTTTTTATCAAGTGAAACATCTAGTAAAAGTAATCGTATGATATGTCCAGCGAGTTCACGGCAGGTAAACAACAAGCGTATATAAAGAAAAAATGGCACTTGGGTTTGAGCATATTTAAAGAAAATACTATAATTTGACAGCAAGGTACATTTTCACCTATTTACTTATCTGTAAAGATACAGTGACCTGTCGGAATTAATTGTACCAATAGTGCTCGTAAATGTTCTCCCCTGCGAATGTGTTCGGAATGATTTCTTTATCGTTGCTAAGTATGTAATAAATCCAGAGGTGCTCGAATGGAAGTTCACGGGATTTTCCAGAGATTTGCTCAGTTCCCGTAAAATTTCGAGCGGAAGTATAAGTGTTCGGATAATATTCTCAAAATACGTAAGTACTGGTCGTTTTTCATATCATATCCTACTTTGATTTATGTTAAAATATATAAATCTATTAAGATATATGTCTTATTTCACCATCTCGCAGTTATTTAAACTAAACGATGATATTCAGAGCAGAGTTATCGTTCGTGTTCAACCACTCCACACGTGGTTTAAAATATAAACTTTGGGTTGCTTTATAAAATCATAGCTATGTTTGATGCATCTGGTGTGCAATACCATGCTTTTTATAAAAAATGTGTGTCTATTGTGTATAAAAACTTAGTATATTAAGTCATTTTCAAGGAACATTCTGCATAAAATGGTACAGTCGGTTTCACTTTAATGCTATTTCTAGGCCAGGCACGAATAGAAAATTCATGCTTAGGGGAATTGCTACTAAGCAGTTAAATGTTGCAACAACAGGAAAAAACCTATATATTCTTTTGTCACATTTATGTCTAGAACTCATCTTTATCTACCTATTAATGAAGATAACATCTAAAATCAATAATTAAAACGTCTTGATTTTATATTTCACTACAAGTACCTAGATTCTAGGAAATATACTATAAACACGAGGCACGATTTTTACTGCGAAACTAAAAGGGTCAAATAAAACCACGTGGTCTAAATTTAAATGACAATAACATTTGCAGGGATGTGTAACTGCGTATTCATTGTGGATAAATACAAAATCAGCTTTTAATTTATTCATTCATTTCCTGTAGATTTACTAAAGATTATTTTACATATATCACAGATCATCCTATCTGATCTTTCTGTGTTCTATTTGCAGACATCAAGTGTCCAACTATAATTTGAATAAATATTCTTAAAGAAGCTTCCTTTACACTGCCTTTATATTAAGCTGATGCCTAGTGTTGGAACTCTATCCTTCCTTTAAAATAACAAATTTACTGTAATTGAGTTTTTTGCTTGTGAAAACGATTTCATGAGAGCTATATGCAATTGAACAATGCTTTCTGTTCTTCTGTCACGACCAGTTGTCGTCGTTTATTGATACTTAAACACAAACGTCAAATGCACAGTTGCTTGAGGACAGGACCCCCCCCCCCCCCCCCCCCCCCCCCCAGTATATAGACCCCCGAGAATTTATTCATTTTTTTTTTTATTAAATTATCCTTTTAGGACATATTTCTAATCTAATTTATTCAGTCACTGCCCAAAATTACCTAAAACAAACATTTTTGAAAAATCAGACCCTCTGTGTATATAATACAAGAAGGTTGCTAACTTCGTCCATCTAGAATCAACGGAAGTAAGGGTTTATCGCAAGAAAGATAACTCGTGACATTAATTTTTTTATTTTCTCTCTTTGTCTTCCATTGTAATCAGTATGAGTGCCTTCTTTTTGATTTTCCAGTACCCAAGACGATAAAAAAGTGTTCATGTCTTCGCGGCTTGATTAAAATTCATACTTCTAATGAATTGTATTTTTTTCGAGTATGAGTGCAATTGCTCTGTTTACGAGCGGAGTTATCTTCCTTGCGATAAACCCTCACTTCCGTTGGTTCTAGATGGATGGTTCAAAACTTGCAACTTGTCAGTGAAAATTGTCCTAATTCACCAAATAAATGTATTAACACGGGCATGGCATGCAGATATTCAGTGAAGGGAATTATCGGGCTACGACATAAAGTCACCGTTTTTACTGGTAGATGTAGTTTGATAGTACATTTCAACAAATATTCATCGGCAGTGCCTCTCGGCTGGCAGACGAAGTTAGCAACCTTATACATGTACATTTATACTCTGTCCCGATTTTTTGCTTCCACCACTTTTTGCTTGATATTTCAATAACAGTAAATACCTTTGTGCTCAAACCACGTTCATCCACTAATATGAAAAATGTCCAGATTATCTATTTTGAAACGCCCCCTCTACCGCTTCAGGTTTCAATACACAATCCAAAAATTGAAAGTCTACGGAAATTTTGCATTGCATCAGCCATTAATAAGCCCAGATGATAATGTTAAAAAATTGCGCGATGTATTCCGAGTGTATTTCGAATGGAGAAAAGATGTAAACATTTCCCATTACAAATCTCCGTAAAAAAATTGTTTTCGTTCCTGTGAAATTTTATGAGTGAAAAGGGATAATTGTTCAATGAAGATATCTTGGATATATTCTCTTTCATCGATTTCAATTGTATTTCTTTCACAGGTATGTGTATTTTTATTAAAAATCATCAAAAATTGATGGAAGCAATAACTTGGGACGGACTATAGAGGGTCTGATTTTTTAAAAAATGTTTGTTATAGGTAATTTTATGCAATGAATGTATAAAGTAGATTAGAAATATGTTCTAAAAGGATAATTTAATATAAAAAAAATGAATAAAGTCCTGAGGGTCTATATACTTTGGTGGTGGTGGGTGGGGGGGGGGGGGGGGGGGGGGTTGGTCCTGTCCTCAAGCACCTGTGGTCAAATGCAGGAATCTGACGTTGGATTTACTACGAATACGATCCATCATCACCCATATATATGCATATGTATTAGACTGTGAATTACCGTATTTCATACGATCTTCAGTCAGGTCTATGTCTCAACACTGTTAGATAATGCATTTAAAACATAATTCAAGTTAATAAATATACGCTGCAAAATAAAATAAATCTATACATACACAACACAGTAATTTTTGGCAACACTTTGCTCGGTCCTGGATTTTTGGTAAAGTTGTTTTGTGATGAACATCGGAATACGGCTCCATTGTCTTCTCTTGTTACAGTGAACGTAACATTTACATATTCCATACAGTCTTCTGATTTAATGTTCGTATAGTTTGATGTGTAAATCAGCTCAGATGAATTGGTTTGAAAACTTTTAGAAATTTGAATATTTCCCCGTGGTCTTCCGACGTCGGCATTGCATGTCAAAGAAATTGATTGCGTCTCTTCTAGCTCTTCTGGATGCACCAAAAACTCTGTAGGCTCTCTTGCTTCTGCAGTTCCTAGAAAGTTATATAGAAATATAAATATATATATTGATCTCATACGTGTGGTGTATACTACCCGTGTGATAAACCTTTGCTTTATCAAATTGGTGATGCTTTATCATATACTTCCGGTCCAAACTATTTTTGACACAACCCCTCGCTTCTACGCTTCAGTGGCTTATTTTCAAAGATTTGCTAGTACTTTCAATATAACTATATCTTAGTCTAACTACCAAAAATTGACATAAAATGTCAATTTTTGGTAATAGATATAGTTATTGGTAGTAGATATTGTTAATTTTTGAATTTTGTCAAAGATTTAATTGTATCATGGATGCGGCATTTTCTCTTTGAAGTTGTGAACTTAATAAATCCAGTTAAAGGAAGTGAACATGAAAAAATTATCAAGGGCTAAAATTTGTCTGTTTGATGTGTATAATGATATCTGAAAACCGTTTAGACAGAGCTTTCCTCAGTAAAAAGATATACCACTTAGAATAACTAATTCTTGCAATCCATGTGCGCTGCCATATTGTTAAAATCATTACCTCCCTGCTGGGTTATCTCTAAGCATCTAAGAGAGGGCAGCACTGATGCTGCCGTCAGTGAGACACATTGCATTTTTACACACGTTTAGTAACAGAGATAAAATACCATCATCAAAATGTGAATGGAAACTTGAAAGGAACGTAAAGAGTTGTCATTTTAAACAGTGTTTATGGAGGAAGATTTTGGATCTCAGAATGATGCATTCCCACCAGCAGTTAATGTGACATGTAACTACCGTGGTAGAATGGAATGTCCGTGGGTCAGTGTTATTGTGACCTATTTTTTCTTGCACTCGGGAATTTCTTGTTTATGAGTTTGAACATTATGTGTGCTACATAAATGGGCACACAAGGTGCATTGCACAGCATCCTGACTTTTAAAAAGTGTCTTAGTCCTGTTATTCTTCTGACAGCATAAATAGAACCGGCGTACATATCATCAAGATCTTATGTATAATAAAAGACAAATCAGAAAAATTTCCAGGGCATTTAAATAAAAAGTAACGGTAAGAAACCCCACAAAGAAAATGAAATTACAATTTTATATTAATTTAAATTGAAATCTAAAAACAGCATTTTATTTATGTAAACACCGACTGCCACATCTCCGTACAAACATCTGGAATGTGATGGTCTTATATTTCACAAATTAATTTATCTATTCATTTTTTGTACAAATCATTAATAGTTATCTGAGCTTCATTTATAGAAATGTACTAAATCCTTGTCTTCTCATGACAGAACACAAAATTTTTCTTCATATCAAGACATATTTTTTCTTCGTAACTTTTATCAACTCTGTACATAAACACTGGCCTAGTTCCAACATTGACCCAGTCACCAGCAGCAATGTGGCTTATCTACGTCAGAGAACAGATGCACGCTGGGGAATAATGGATTACCTCCATAAACCTTTCACTGAGAGTGTTAAATTGATAAAATCTCTTGATAGAAATAAACAAAAAGGTAACAGACCTCATTTTTAAGTTTTAAAAGGCTTTTAAAATTTATTAAGCAACAATTATTTTTTTCATGTTCACTTCCTTTAAAATGAAAGGGGGTGGAGCTTAAGTGTGCGTAAACTTCCATTGCATTAACTTGTTATCGCACATTCCAAAATAAAATCAGAAAACAACTACAAATTTATTTAAACAAATATAAAGCAAAATATTATACATATTTCTGCATGTTCAGAATCCAATATGACTTTAATGTTCAATCTTAAAAAATGATCATACAAATCATGCGTTGAGACATCCATGCGCAGAAGTTCGGGTACGGCAAATTTAAGTAATACACTCTTGTTTTTCTCTTGGTGCCAGTTTTCGAAAACACCAAATGCCCAACGAGTGTTTCTATTTGTATTTTGATTTTCTTGACTATAGTCTGTCCCAAGATATTTTTGCTGCATATTTGAACGATTTTTAATAAAAATACACATACCTGTGACTGAAGTGCAATTAAAATCGATGGGAGGGAAAATTCCCAAGATAACTTCATTCGCACATTATCATTTTTCCCTCGTAAAAATTCACAGGAACTAAAACAGATTTCCTACGGAGATTTATAATGGGGAATGTTGACATCTTTTCTCCATTCGGAAATACTATGGACCCCTCGCGCAATTTTTCAACGTTATCATCCGGGCGTCTTCATCTCCTTGGCAATGGAAAAACCTCGTAGACTTTTTATTTTTAGCCGTGTACTGATACCCGACAAGCTAGAGGGGGCGTTTCAAAGGGGAAATCTTGGGATTTTTTCATACTATTGAATGAACATCGTCTGAACCAAGAGGTATTTATAAATATTGAATAATTTAAGAAAATATGCGGCAAAAATATCTTGGGACAGACTATAGAAATCAACTTCTCAACTTTGAAATCCGAAATTCCTCCAAAACGCGACTTTGATTCATGGCTGTTTTCTTCAAAATCATTAGTGGCAGTAGATCTATCTCCGTCCAAATCAAAAATATTTCAACATCAACATTCTGTAATTCGGCACGTGGCGACACTGGGATATCAATGTTCATATCAAACTCGTTTCCAAAACTGATTTCAAGAATACCGTCATGCAATGAGTTCCTCTTCTTTTTCAATTGCATCATTAATCTGTGAAAGAGTTATGTCGTCCTCGGTAAATTGCAAAAAGTCAAGTTTATCAAACTTGTTGGTTTCAAAGATGTCGTCCATCTTGCGTTGTCCTGCAGAAAATGTCGTCTGCTTGCCAGTTGCGCTATACCACAGTGCTTTGCGATAGTGGGCGGGATGGTCGAACGAAATTTCCGGACTTTTCTAGAGTTTATCAAATACACTATAGTACTTTACCGAGGCATTCCAAGCACAATCGGAAGGCCTCGATAATCAAGCTAGTCTAACACAAGGTAGGCGGGGTTAACCACGATACAAGTTATTTATAGAACAGTTACTCGTGATAACTGTATTTATCTTACATCCCCTTTGGGCGTCACTCGTTGCTGCGCAACTCGTCCCACCCCAATGGGGATGTTAAATAAATACAGTTATCACTCGTAAACTGTTCTCTAAATATTACATAACATATATGAAGGAAAATAACCATGTAGCATAGGCGTTGGAACCGGGAGGAGGGTGTTAAGGGTTTACCCCCCCCCCCACCCCCCCCCCCCCACTTTTTTGCAAAGTTATACATTACCGTAATCAAAGACATTTTTTGTCGCTTGGCAGGGTTTTTGATAAGTTTAGCCCCCCCC